>NW_023461315.1:0-26981 GCF_013731165.1 Rhagoletis pomonella
GATTCAATAATACAAGGTTCGATAAACTGACAGTTGTCTCTCTCGCATCGCTCCCTTAGCAGTGGCACCGTGTTGCTTCTTTGCAAATTTACATGGAAACAGTGTAGCTTTGGTGTGAAATAAAAGTATAAGCTTTTGTGCATTATGTTTATTTGTATATACATATGAAGCATATTTAACTGATGAAAACCGAAGCATTGGATGTTAACATCAATCTCATAGTAGTCTTATTTTAATTTTGAGTCATTTTGCAGTTTTTATACGGCTAAATAGCATATAAATTACGTAATTCACGTAGATATATCAATATTACGTTCAACATTTCGTTTAAAATGCCAGATTTCCTGCAAATACATTAGAATTTACGAAAGGAATTTCACTACTAATTGCCTACTTTGCGTACTTTTCTACTTCCCTTTTTCGAAACAAGGGATTGCATTCTTCCCCTTTCTCTGTTCTTCGTAAATGCAACCTTTTGTAAGGGAGTGTCAAACCGCAGCTGTCAATAATTATCTAACCTTGTATTATTGAATCATGACTCGTCTTACCTAGCAGAGCGAGTATGCAGACAGGTATTCGCCTCACACTGCGATCGAGGCAACCACAACAACCTCGCTCGTTTAATAAGAGCGCGAGCTGACAAGCAGAGCTCGCTTGTTTGCCGAGCAAGCAGCGTTGCCACAGACAAACTTTTGTTCCTACCAAAATTTCCCACCATAACCTACCAAAATTTTTTTTGAGTTTTAATATTAATAATAAACCTTAGTGAAACTAAAACACAGCTAGTAAAATAAAAAAAAATATTAATTGCGTATAACGATTCATTTTACTGTACAGACTTGCCCAAATTTATGTCACTTTACACATACATACACATCATCACTACGTAGATACGAATTAAGACGCTAGCTCAAAAGTTGACAGCGAAAAAGACGCGTAAAAAAATGTCGGCGAAGAAAGACTCTTAACATAGGTGACGGCAAGAAAGCCGCGTTTACCTCTTTGACGGCGAAGAAATACGCATAAACTTACGTTCGCGATCAACTACGTTTGCGAGTGTAACAGTATACGAATTCCCAAAGAGTTTTTGATGTTGAATCCATGTCCACGCGTCTTTTTCTTCAAATATGTTCACGTTTTTTTTCGTCGCAAAAACACCCGAGTGTCTTTATTCGTGGCTAGTGACGATATTATTATTATTATTATTATTACGTCGGAGATACCCGCGCTGCGACCTAAGAATATATATAGTGCTAAATCCTAATTGTAATCACTCCAACCTTAGTCTATTTAAAAAGCTCAGCACTTTGGATGAAGCCATGTTCCAAACTTTAGATGGAGGAGAGGATAGTTCTCCAAGGTGTATCAATCTACGGTTCATACTTCGTGGATAGGCACATAGAATATACTCTGGGGTTTTCATCACCAGCCCACAAAACCTACAGCCCATCTCTATAGAAAGACCCATTTAATTCAAACGGTACGTTAACTTGCGGGGTGCTGTCAGGTTGCAAGTAAGAGTTATAAGTTCAAGGTGCCTTTCGGAGTTCCTTCTGGAAAGAGTAATGAATCTCTTTGATTTTCTTATTCCCTTTGACTTCCGCCAGTCGGCAGTAATTTGAGATTATTCCCAGCTAGCTCCTAAGTAGGTCTGCAGTGTATCATTTGGATGTACCGCAGAATGGCTCGGGACCATGCAAACGTATTTGGGCTCCACGCTTTGCGAGATAGTCAGCCCTTTCGTTACCTCCAAACCCTTCATGAACCCTGAACCCCCCACAGCGTTACGTTATTGTGAGCTCCCAGGTGGTTCAAGAGTTCACAAGCCTTGATGCCATTTTAAAAGACTCTAAGGCCTTTAACTCTGCCTGAATATCCGACATAATATTTATTCTGGCCACATTTGCCTTCTACGATTGGGGTTGGGTACGAGCCCATTGGCAGACTTTTCTGAAAAGGTGCCAAGTCCGTTTTTTTCCCAAAGTTTGGGTTTTGATGCAGAATAGCTGGTAATACGAAACTAAATAGATTTTTCGTCTCTCCTGAAGAATTAAAAAAAATGGACTTGTCACCTTTTCGCCCTTAGGTGACGATATATCGATGTTCGTATTGTATATTGGCAAAAATAAGGGTAGAAGTTTGTACTTAGGGATCAGTTATATTTACGTGTGTTCGGCCGCCGTTATACGAACGCACCGGTGAAATATTCGTGTAAAAAAGGTTGCTAAAATGTATGGACTATTGCACATTGTCCCGAAACCTTTCAAAATCCAATCAAGCCTACCAACCTACCAAATGGAAAAAAAAACTACCAGGTTTGGTAAGAAAATCCCATGTTTGGCAACACTGCAGGCAAGCCAAACTTCTCGTGCCTCGCCTCATTGCTGCTACGAGTACGAGCTGCGAGCGCCTCGTTGCCTGCGAGGCATTGAGTAGGAGTTTGCCAAGTTTCGTTAAGATATCTCAATTTTCACTCGAGTTATCGTGTGCACAGACGGACGGACGGACGGACAGCCACTGCTTAACCGATTTATCTTTTCATTCTGATCATTTATGTATACATTTGTCTGTATATATCTCGATTCGTTTTGCCTGTTACAAACAACCGTTATGTGAACAAAGTTATAATACCCTTGTGCACAAGTGCGCTCGGGTATAAAAAAAGGTTTGCTGCCAGTGGGATTCGAACCACAAATCCCGTAACAGCCCTTTGTTAAGATGAGAGAGAACTGAGATATCCATTTCCAAGTGAATCTAATTTTTTATATGTTTTTTTATACTTTAATTGAAAGGAAGCAACACCTATAATTACAAAAAAAAAAATAAAAAAAACGATTTAAAAAAACGTCAGTGAGATTCGGACCCACGATCCGGAAACAGCTCTTTGTTCGGTTTCTGCGCACTTCGCTACACTCGCGCCATATACATACATGGTTTCATGTTTTGCAAAGTTTGTGTTTGCATGTTTTGTTTGGACAATTGGTACCATAGTTGCCAACTTAGTGCTTTAAGCACTAGATTTAGTGCTTTTTGAAAATTAAAACGCCAAAATAAATGGTTTAGTGCCTAGTGCCCTTTTTAGTGCTTTTTTCTGAACTAAAATTTCTGAATTTACAAGAATCTACAAATTTAAATGCACTAAAATGCAAACCATGATTGATAAAAAGATGAAGTTGCAAACCTACGTTCTTGCGTTTTTGTTAAATTGTATTCGCGTTGAAAATGCTAGCACGCAGATAAGTTAAGTATTTTTTTTTCTTGATTATTGTTTGATTACACAGTTCGAAAAATTTTAACTTTTTTTGTCACCTGAGTGGAACCGTTTTGTGTAGATTTTTCGGTGCTGAATCCAAATCGAGCTGCAGAATTTCTCTACCACGTCAGAATTTTGAGATATCCTAGCCTCTAAGTGTAAAAACACGGTTTTCCGCAATATTTTAGGTTATATTATAAAACAACAAATTTTTTCGCTCATTTCTACTTAAGGTACTGGCCCAATGCAGGCTTGCGTTGCTTGCTTCGCTGCGAGAATTGTCAAAAATTATTTGGAATATACTAAAACGTATAAAGGCTGGCCAAATGGCAGCTTTTCTTCACTTGCTTTAAGCGCCTCAAAGTTTCAAATAGGCAAACGTTTCATTTGAAAGCGTTTTGTAGGCTTTTGACAAATGGCAGCTTTTCTTCACTTGCTTTAAGCGCCTCAAAGTTTCAAATAGGCAAACGTTTCATTTGAAAGCGTTTTGTAGGCTTTTGACAAAGAGGTATTTTCCCGTTCAAAAAACATAAATTCAAACAAAAATTTGCTTACTTAATTTAAAAAAAAGTCATGCAAGCAATTCGAAACGAAATAAATTGTTCGTTGTTTCCATATTTATATTTAACATAACTATCGTTATCTTATAGTAAAAAGTTGCAAAAAGCCCACTTTTACAAATTTTACACGAGAGGAGAAATTTCTTATAGCTCTTTTCTTCAAGTAAATCGCTCTTTTAAGTTATTGTTTTTTAGTAAATGTAGATATACATATATATGTATCATTATTACCATTTCTTTTAAATGCAAACATCATTTCGCATTAACTTAAAAATAAATATGAAAGTTTTTGATACATTTTCTACAGTTTTCTAAGAAAATAATTACTTGTGTTAAGGGAACAGACATTGACTTTTCAACCAGACATCTGGTTACTTTGACAGCGTTACAAGCCGCCATTCGGCCAAACAAGTTTTCGAAGTAACTCAAAGCAAATTAAAGTCAGCAATGCGTGCAAAGCAAGCCTGCAATGGGCCAACGCCTTTAGGGTACCATGAAGTATTACTCTCCCTTTTAAAATTCAATTTCGTTTGTTGCGATTCCATTGTTCCTTCTCCAGATGTACCAGTTTCGCAAGCATGAATGTTTATTAATTTATACATGTAAATATGGTTTATTTTTTTATTTTTGTTTACCATAAACATGAATAGGAGTATCCTTTGATAAAAAAAATTTAGTGCTTTTAGTGCGGTAAAACGCTCTTTTTTCCAATTTCTTCTAAAAATTATTGAACATTAAACATTAAAAAAAAAAATATTTTTTTCGAAAGTAAGCTAGCTCATCTTAGAACGCCAAAAAAACGGCAAATTTTGATATAAAAGCCTAGTCGTTTGTCTTTGAGTTTGGTGGGGTGATTCACTAACTTTATATAAAGTTAGCAAAACACCTTATATCTAAAAAAATACCAGAGCAACAAAATTATTTTTTCCACGACTAATTAACGGCAAAAAACGACAAATTCATGGATATATGCGACATTTTTTGGTCGATGTTGTTTCGCTAACTTTATACATATATAAAAACCGTGGTTAAAAAATGGGGGGTTTTCAAGAACTATTTTTAAAATATTTTTCTTTATGACGAGATAGTTTATTTTGTGCGAATAAACCATTTTTTGGAATTTATTTTCCATAACTTATGTTGAGATATATTTAGCAAGTGTTAAACATCGAGTTTTTGCAAGAATTTAAATTTTATTGCAGATTCTGATAGAACACCTATCCAGGTATAATATTTTTTTCTTTAAGGCGACAAGCCCCTAAAAATGGGCGTGGCATTTGTATAAATAAAGCTTGCAAAACGTGGAACAAATATTGTTAACGAAGCGATATTCTGCCGAAATCCGCAATAAAATCTGCGTTTTGCTAATTTTGGTCCTGCAATTTCCACGCCCATTTCTAGGGGTTTGTCGCCTTAAAGAAAAATCTTGCCATACAAATATTATATCTGGATAGGTATTCTATCGGAATCCGCAATAAAATTTTACTTTTTGCACACACCTTACCAAATATATCTTAACATAAGTTTTCGAAAAAAAATACAAATAATTGTTGAATCTCACAAAATAAACTATCTCGACATAAAGTATATATTTTAAAAATAGTTCTTGAAAAACCCCCATTTTTTTGAACCACGGTTTTTATGGGAATTAAACAAGGATTACGATTTAATGAGTTTAAATCCCTAATTTACTGGTCTTCACTAAGCAAATAAACTTCAAAACGTTCAACTGTTAATAGCTAAGTTAGCTTTAGGACAATCTTGACCATCTTATATACGGAAATATTAAGCCCGTTTCTTTAGCTTTAAAATGGCGTTAAGACGAAGTCTCTACGACGGGCAGAACCCGAGGTTTCAAGGAGTACATGATTAGTCAGAATCACGAAAAAAATGCGAACTTTGGCAGATCATATCTCCGAAGAAAAAAAAGAAAAAAAAAAAATTCCTCGAACACGTGTTATCTTACTTCATGTATAAGACCCACAAAAAAATTGAAGCGAATCGGATGGAAAATTATTTCAGAATATTGTTGTTCAGAGTTTTAAGGAAACAAATTTTATTTTTTTAATTTCCCCTATTGATTTTACTTCAATTAACTTCTGCGCCTTTTTTGAACAGTACGAAAATCTGTATGTATAAGATGATAGCCCTTCTCGTTGTTCTGACTTAACTCAAAAACTAGTGCATAGATTCCAGTTAAATTTTGGGAGGTTATTCTTCTTATTTGGTACTACAACCGTTTGTCAGTTTGGGCCGATACCAAAAAACTTCGCCAGTTGCCTCTCTCCATTGCGGATTTGCGCCAGTTGTTCATCCCACGTGCGGACAATTCCTTCTGCACTTGGTCCTTCCACTGTGTTCGCGGCCTTGCTTTCTTTGTCCACTCATGGGTGCGGAGTCGAAGGATACTTTCACCGGAGCGTCGTCATTCATGCGAACAACATGTCCATGTCGTTCAAAAGCTCGTACAGTTTGTCATTCCACCTTCTTCGGTACTCGTGGCCCACACCAACGGAGCCATAGATCTTGCGAAGAGCAGTTCTAACGAAAGCGCCCCAAAAACGTCTCATGTTTGTCATCTTCCATGTTTCTGCGCCATATAAAAGGGCGGGCATAAGGAGAGATTTGTGCAGCGAGATTTTTGTTCATCGAAAGCGGGTTCTGAATTTCAGGTGCCTACCGAGCCCAAAGTAGCACGTGTTGGCAAGAGTTATTTTTCGCTTTATCTCAAGACTGACATTAATGGTGGTGTACATGCTGGATCCTAAGTAAACAAAACTCTTCACTACATCAAAGTTTTGACTGCCAACAGTGACGTGTGTCCCAATACCCGACGACTTTTTATGTGTTGACAGGTGGTACTGTGTCTTGTCTTCGTTCACCGCTAGATCAATCTCGTTAGCTTTTTTTCTAAGCTGCAAAATGCTGCGCTAACCTCCGTGGGTTTCAGGCCAATGATGTCAATATCATATCCACACGCCAGCAGCATCGTCCTTTTGCTGTATATGGTGCAGTGTTTCCAGAACTTTTCGGGGCGGCCGGCTAGATTGAACAAAAAAAACGGCTAAAATGCTTCAACTAGAACTAAATTTTTTTAAAAAACATAAATTACAATTAGAAAGACTAAATAGTAAATCCATTGCACCTTTTTTTTTGTTAATAAAGATTATACGTAACTTAGCTGTACACCACTTTATTTTTGTTTAACAAAGGAAACTGTTGTTATACGTACACTCTAAAAAATCTGTTTAAAAATGCGACTATAAATCGAGTATATTTTTGTTTATTTTTTTAATTTTTTGGTAAATTTACACGATAAATATGCGTTTTTCTCGTTTACACATTTTCGTGTGTAAAATCCTTTCTGTTCGTGGCTTTACACAATTCTAACGCTAGGCGCACATTGCATCCGATAGGCCGACCGATTTCGGCCGAACAATTTGACCGTCCGAACTGATGCGCACACTTAACCAGATTATTTGCCGACCGTATTTGTACGCACAAATCTAGTTTTGATTTAAATTTTGTAAGCAGTGAAATATTTTGATAAATTTTAATTGACATACTCTAAACATGTGATTTTATAGGTAATTTTTTTGTTTTGCACCCAATAACTTAATTTATCGCAGTCGATTTTGATACTTTTCACCTTACATCAGACGAGAAAAACAAACATGTTTGAATTTATCGTCACTGACGGACGTCAACGGCCGATGCCGGTTCGGTTATCGGTTTATGTGTGAGAGCGCTCATATAATCACAAGGGTTTATTCATATCGCCCGCATATAGCCGATATCGGCCGAGCACAATTCGGTCAATGCCGGCTGCAGTGTGCGCGTAGCGTAAGGGTGAAATCAAACAGCAGATGTGTATTTTGTAGCTTGTACACACTTTCTTAGTAAATTTACGCACACCACAGCAGCTATATTACACTATAAAAAGTCCGAAATTTAAACGAACTATTCGTTGAATAATCGAGCATGTAATTTCGCGAATAATAAGGTAGGAAATCAGTAACGTTCCTTTTAGGTAGGAAGTCTACAAAATTTTTTTTAGAGTGTAGCTAATGCCCGTATGATACTACGTTTTTTTCCTGTATTTTTCATTTGAAATACAAACAAAAAAACTGACGAAAGTCAAATTACAAAAACTATTCGGCAATGTGTTAGAGAAAGAAAAATTCTGTGTGAAGAACAGCTGAATTTTGACGTTTCATTACCGAAATTCAAATAAACGAAATTAAAATTGATGTAAAACAGTTTTATAACAATAAAAATGAAATTAAAGTGGCAAGACAACTACGTATTCCATTTAATTGACAAAGTCCACGGTGCAGAATATATATGGAATCATATGCTACCATCATATAAGCACAAATATAAAAAGCAGCAGTTTTGGCTCGCTTTGGTGGATGAAATGAACTCAACGTTCACAGCAAATGTACCATTTCATTACGGTAAGTTTTTAGCAAGTTCACATGTAATAACTAAAAGATATATTATATGTTTGTATAATACATATATTTATTTAAAGATGAAGTTACGCACAAGTGGTGCAACATCAAGTCATATTTCAGTTCAGAGAAGCAGAGGATGGACAAGGCAAAGAGAAGCGGTGCCGGCGGAGACGAAAACGTACAGACCAGCTGGAAGTTCTATGAAGCTTTGAAATTCCTACAACATGTGAATGAGCATACACCATCAGTGAATAATTTTAATAAGTGGAGTTTGCAGGTACGACTTTTATTGTGTGAAACCGGGCAAAGCGTCGATTCGCGTGCTACGTAAAATTTGCTTAATATTTGCATTCTCTTGTAGAACCTGGACCCTGATCCCAATCCATCGCGTAAGCTTGGGGAGCAACTGCAGCCTGCAGAATGTTTCGATCCAGGCTTTGACTCAGAGTCATCCTTTTCACTCATCGAAGACAACACAGAGTTCATTACAATTACCCCTCTTGCAATTACAAGTAACAGCAGTATCCAGTCGCTCCAAGATACTAAAAACATCTCTACAGAAGACACTAATAGTGATGCAACACCAATTAAAATCATATCGGATGAGATTGTAACTCCACCTCTGGTTACTTCGCAAAACTGTGGTCGGTTTGATGACAATAACAACAATAGCACTAGAAAGTTGGTTCATGCAACAAGAAAACGAAGAACAAAAATTAATAATGATTTGGATGAAAACGCCTCTGCTTTAATCGAAGCATCACAAAATTTAACAAATGCCTTTCATGTTGCATCAAAAACAAATAACACTCACGAAAAGGCAAACAGTTTTGGTATATACATGGGTGAAGAAATTGTAAAACTGGACCCCGACTTGCAACTCAAAGCGAAGAAACAAATGCGTGACATTTTGATGGATCTGCAAAGTGAGCAATTGAAACGGAATGGGCTTATGTAACACAATGACTATTTATATGTATGTATGTACACTCATAGACAAAAATAGGAGTGTCCCTTTTTGTCATGTTTTGACCATTTTCCGTAGGTTATTGAATTTTAATAACTTATTTATAAAACTTTAGAGTTAACTCTACAACCAAACACATATCCCTAGAAGCTTTAAACTTTAAACAAAATTCAAGAAAATGCATAAAATTACATAACAATTTCGAACTTCCTTTTAAGTATTTCAAAAACAAAATGGGTTGTTGCGGCGCCCTCAGCTTAAAAAAAAACAATACCCAAAATTAACGGTGATCTTAAGCCACTTGAAATTTGCCATTTATTACATAAAAATTACACATCTACACAGGCATGCAATTTTCTTTTTAATATTTAAAAGAAAAAAATCGAAATTTTGATGAGTTTTCCTGAATTTCGTTTAAAGTTTAAAAGTTTTATTGATATGGTTTTGTTTGTAGAGTTAACTATACATCCCGTGTCATAATTATAAACGCACCACATATTGCCAAGTTTAAAGATTTTTAATTAATGGGGTGTATTTTTATAAGTAAATTATTAAAGTTCAATAAACAAAAGGAAAATAGTCAAACTTTACGAAAGGAGGCAGAGTTATTATTTTGCCGAGTGAATATGTATTTTGATTATTCTTACCACTTTTTTACTTTATTATTACTTTCATTAAAATATTTGGTTGCTCTAATTGAATCAAAAATGTAACAGTTTTTGTACTACTCACGGTGCACCGCTAAGTAGGCAGGTATTAGCTAGTAGGTATGTACATAAATTGAAGACATTGTACTCATTTATTTAGTCACCAAATAAACCAATTGTTGCTTCTACTAGTATGGAAAATTTCCAACACCAAAAGTTTTGGTTTATTTAAACAATGAAACGATATTTTAATTTACAGCAGAAAAATTGTTTTCGAAAGTTTTTCTTATTTCTTCAGCGCTCCTTTTTGACGCATTTCTTTCAGAAGCGGTTGTGGTTTAGTTGTTATCTATTATTGCATCTATTTCACTTTCGGAAATGGCGTCAAACGTAGTTTTCTTTTTCACATTTTCTGTTCTTAAAAAGTTGTGCACACATACGTAAGATAATACAATCTGAATGGCTGCAGCTGGAGCGCGATGGATGGGTGAAAATAAAACTCGAAATCGGTTCGCAAGAATGCCAAAAGCATTTTCAACAACGCGCCTGTTCCTCGAAAGTATGTTGTTGTATTTAAGTTCGCTTGGTGATAGTCTTAGATGAGAGTTAGGTTTCATTAAGTAGTCTTTTAGAGAAAAGGCATCATCGGCTAAAAGCACAAAAGGCGAAGGAGTTGACATGAAAGGGAGCGTGCATGGGGCTGGTATATGTACTTCATTTTTTTCAATCGCGTATTTCAGGTCCGAGTTCAACCAAATTCCAGCATCACCCACTCTCCCACCTAATTTTGGAAATATGTACATACATATGTATGTCGGTACTAAAAATTACCAAGAAAATATTATATCTTACCAGTGGATAGATATCGCAATGTCAGCTGCAGCCGTTCCGCAGCTCCTATGCTGTTCCTGAATTTTGTATCCTGCTTGCTAATATAGGGGCGTACTTTTTCTAATAAGGATGCAAACTGAGCTGGAGTCATTCTTAAGATATTTTTGTGAAGGATTGAATCCTCGCACTCAATTTCCTTTAACAGTTTATAATGTGGAATTCGAAACTTACCTTCCAGTTCTCTTTTTAAAAGCCATTGCGCAGAATATTTTTTTTTAGTCTTTTTCTTTTTCCTACGCTGTATTAAGGCAGCAGCGTTTAGCAAACAATTTGTTGCAATAGATAAAACTTGTATTTCCATTGTATGCTTAGAAAATCTCTCGTATGTCAAAATGCAAACAGCTGTGTAAAAAAACTAACGAAATACAGCCATCTGTCAAAAAAACCTAACGAAATACAAGTTGGCCGGACTGTTTTTAACAACCTAGTTTGTTTTTCGTTTGTTTTTTGGTATATAGCTTACTCGCTTACACAAGTACTGAAATTGTATGTGACCTTCTCTTTCTTTCAAAATACAGCGTAAAATACACTCGAAATACAAGAAAAAAACGTAGTATCATACGGGCATAAGCTTTAGAAGTCGTGTTTGTATTACTTAAATATAAAACCAGAGATAAATTAAAAACTTATGGCGTTTTCTTTTCTATTAAACAATTTTGCCTTCTTATAAATATTGGAACATTTACAGTAGGTTGCTTTTTATCCCGCAAAATGGCTATATTAGCAGAAAGTATGGCACTTTTGCTTAGTCGGAGGGCAATATTTTGAGAACTGAACACGTAAAGCTGTGAAAGGGCTGAGGAAAAAAGCTAACATTATGTCGAGAACAGAAAACGCCATTATGCAAACACAGAAGCAAGGCATAACAAGGTAGAAGTGATTTTGACATTTCTCTCTTTTGAACTACGACTAAAATGTCAACTATTAACCCTATACTATTCAAAATTTTAATTTTTTTAATATAAATTTTCAATTGTGAGCTGTGCGACTGATTTTAAATACATAATAAAATAAAAAGGAATTATGGGCGGTATGTTGTGTTTGACAAGAGCCAGGGCAACAAACTTGTGCGTTATTTTAAAACTCCGAAGTATCAATGCTTCATTAGGAGACTCTTCACGTGTGCGCCAAGACCATTTTAGTACCAGTGACTTTATTTGTTGCCTATCGCAGCCGGGTATTTCTAAGCGGACGCGTTTGTTCCCAGATGCAGGAATTATTATACCGAATATGAAGAGAAAATCTTCCACTCATATATGTACATGGATAGACCAAATTTCAAATGGTGGTCTAACAAAACCTAAACTGGAATTCCTTGTTGACATAAAGAAACTGAAATTAACTTTTAATAAATTTAATGGAAACGAAATTTCGAATTGCAAAAATTTAATAGCTGAACTATTGAAGTTAAGTTCTGATGAAAATTTAGAATAATCAAACCTTTTTTTAAATGTCTAATATACTTTTTTTGAATAAAATAAAT
Organism: Rhagoletis pomonella; assembly: GCF_013731165.1. Taxonomy (NCBI): domain Eukaryota; kingdom Metazoa; phylum Arthropoda; class Insecta; order Diptera; family Tephritidae; genus Rhagoletis; species Rhagoletis pomonella. The sequence continues at coordinate 12,259 of NW_023461315.1, forward strand.
AAATGCTTTATTCGAGCGAGATGGAGTAGTAGCGATTGAAGAGTTGAACGAAGCGGTTGTGGACAGAAGGTTGTTGTGAATCGTGAATAAAAGTTCCCCTAATAATAAGCAAGCGTCTTTTATTTCCGAAAGCGGAACATATTTTGGTCCATCGAGCCGAAGGGGATAAGGATTTGCAGTCAATTTGTAGGAAAACATCCGCCAAAAAGCGAAATAAAAGGAAATTTCGTGCAGGTGTCGAAGCTCTGTTTGCATGCAAAATGTATGTATGTACATGGGAATTCGGTATAATTGTATAGTTGTGTTGTTGGGAACAGAATGCTTGCTCATTTGCTGCGGGTTCTGATTCCGGTGCATTGCATACAAATAACATAGAATATTCGATGTTCTCTTTTCACAGTCAAAGGCTCGTTAGTGAACAATGCCTTGCGTATGCACGGTTAAAAATTTCGGTTTTAATTTTAAACTTTTTGGACTACATATATGACCAAACTAAATTCAGTTTCAAATACAAACCTTCCAAGTTTAAAAAAAAGAGAGCACATATGTTGGGTTTAGAATTTAAACAATTCGGTTTAAATTTTAAACCCAAACATTTTCATAATTAAGAATAAAAAAAAAAAACAACCTTAAATTTCATGCTCCGTCTGGTTGGGATTGAACCCGGACAGCCTTGGTACCAACCGATTGTATCAAGCATCTTTGCACACTCAGCTACAGCCACGCATGTACATAAATGTGCTTTCATATGTTGAGTTTGAATCAACACCACAATTCGCTGTGCAAACATATTCTATTTCGGTTTAGATTTTAAACCAAAGTTTCTATATTTGAAACCTAGAAACTAGAATTAAAACATTTTGGTTTGATTTTTAAACCACGAACTTTTTGGGCTAAAATTTAAACCAGAATATATTAAAAATTGCGTAAAACTATTGACTGGTTTAAAAAGTAGACTATAAAAGTTTAAAAATGGCAGTAGTCCCAGCGCGGTTTAAAAATTAAACCCAAATTTTTGACCGTGTGCGCATATGTATGTACCGGGGTACATTGAACGGGTAGTATCAGTAGAGCAGCTGATTTGATTTATTTTCAAATTATTTGGTCTCTAAAATGTCAAATATTTTTAATTTTTTCTCACGAAAATTATAAGTTGTTAAAATCCATTTGCTTGTGAAACCTTTTTCCATACAAAACAAGCGATTGAATAGCAGCTTTTGGAACGTTCGCCCAACTCGGCAGCACGACCGCTGATTACTGGGCCTTGCAATGGATGGATCAATGCTTCGAGAAGCAAACAAATTTACTAGGAAAGAAAGTTGCATCAATTTTTATTTTTTCCAATTTAAATTTTTTATTTTTTATAATTTTTTGCATTTCACATAGCACGCTTTGATTTAGAAGAAAAAATTCAGAACAGTTGTTGACACTTTCGATACCAGAAGCAACAACAAAATACACGCAAATGTTGTTTTTGCTCTGCTGATACTACCTGCTTAATGTGCCTTGGTATGTACGTATTTAGTTTGGTACGCCTCAGCGGCGCAGCTTTGGAAACAATGTATATGCGTATGTGTGCATACTGCTGCTATAGTTTGGTTTTACACTTGGGCCGTAGTGTAATATGAATTTTAGCGAGTGTTTCGGTATTCCATTCGTTCTTATTAGTGTATCGTTCGAACAGTCATACGAGTATGTATTTATGTACATATATACGTGTGTAGGTAGATAAGGCCATTTGAGTTTGGTTTTCTTCCTTCTATACTCGTTCCTGCATGGCAAATGAAACAAAAGGTTCCTATGAGGATTTCATATTCTATGTACATGGATACATATGTGAAGAAGCTTGATCGTTGAAAATTTTCAGTTCTTGACGAGTAGGAGTATGTGCGTACAAGCAAATGGTTTTGTTTAATTGAAGCTCATTATTTTGGATTGCGTATGGTCTTGCCGCAGAGTAAATATTTAAAAGAATTAAATGCTAATAAATAGTATTGTTTATTCTAGAACATACAATTTTGAAAGCATGCCGAGACCGGAAGGAGCAAAGGCGTTGAAAGAGGCAGAACTGAGTAACCCAGGAGCAAGTGCAAGCAAGCGTGCAAGAGGGTCACTGGATGGTGCAAAAGGAAAGAAACGATGCGGGGAAAATATAGCTTATGAAAAAGAAGCAATAAAAGCGAATGGTGCGTATATTTGTACGTTGGTTGAGGCTAGATCAAAGAACGTAAAAATTGACAGCGACTTGAGCCGCGATGAGTATAGGCATGCACTCACTGCAAATTTAGATGCAAAAGCGAATTTAGGTAAAGCAACTGCGAATTAAAAGGTGCAAATGCGACTTACGGAGTAATAAATTGGCGACTTCGGCGTAAAATGTCTGCGGCTTGTTTCATGCAAATATAGGAAAATTTCTGCGAATTTAGACACAACAGCGACTAAAGGTGAAGCATATAAGCGATTTTATGTGCGGTTTAAGGGGTAAAATTTCGACGTACGTAACAGTTCATCTGCGACTTGCTGCGTAACATATCCGCGACTTAAAGACATTTGTAAAGCAACTTATGTAGGTATTATTAATAAAATATAATTATCAATATACGGCGATTTGACGAGCAATGATTTTGCGACTTAAAGCACCTTCATGAAAGGTATATCAGCGTATTATGCCTAGGCTATATAGGCAATTTTGAATTGTTGGTGAATAATATTTAGATAGTCTTTAATGGACACGGCGAAGTGCTATGCGAATATTTTCAGAGCGACTTATTGAATAAAACAAATACTGGTTAGGTTCTTTAAGCGTTTTCAATTTTATCCTTTAATTTCCCAGGTGGTGGCCGTAAGACCGTAACGCGCAGAAAGAAGGAGGCAATAAGCGTGGAGGATGCGGCAGAAATTATAAACAATTCGGGAGGGGAAGATTCCGAAGTCGTAGAGGGTAGGAATATGAGAGTGGATATAAATTATACTGTATCCCAAATTCAGCGCCAGTCAGACTGGTTAGCATCGACTTCATTTGACGACATGAACGTTGAAATCATTAAAACTCGCCTCGATATTTTAAATAAGGCTTGGGAAAAATTCGAATTGAAATCTCGTGAGTTGCAACAGAGCTCGCGCGATGAGTTGCAACAGGCAGATGATCTTGCACGTCAGCAGGAGGTTGAAGATGTGTACGTCAAGGTTCGGGCAGAGCTATGCCAGAAAATGAAGGCAATGGAACCAACCTCTACTGCAACATCGTGCAACCATGCTAATTATCATTCATTACAACTCCAATTTGCGGAGTTACCATTGGCAGATCGGCTGCCAATATTTCGCGGAAATCATCGGGAGTGGATTCAGTTCCGAGACATATTTGTAGCTGAGGTGATACAAAATCCACATCTCACGAATCTGCAGCGGCTGCGTCGGCTCCAAAGCTGTGTTAAGGAGGATGCGTCTAGAGCATTAGGTTACTGGCCTCAGCGAGACAATAGCTTCATTGACGCTTGGAAAACATTGTGTTTAGCATATGACAATGAATATTTGTGCCACGCATCACACTGTTCAGCAATTTATGACTTGCCAGTTTGGCCAAATGCTACCCATGCGCTGCTGCGGAACATGCTGGACGTCACGCGCAACAGCATGCGTATGGTAGCTAGACAACTCGGAGCCGAGGAGCAACGCGACTTGTTTATCTTAAACTTTCTGGAGTCCCGGTTAGATAGCGTTTCCCGTAGTCAGTGGGAAATGGTAAGGCCCACAGATCGAATCCCAAATTTACAAAAAGACTTTTTTTCTTGGCTTGAGCGCCGCAGTAGCGGTCTATTAAGTCATACAGCACAGCCTGCCCCCAATGGCAGCGATAAGCGAATAAACAATCCTCAGCACATGAAGTCGAACATTTTATCTACCGTTAACTATAGACCCTGTCTGAGTTGCTCAGGAGATCATGCCTTTCACCGATGTCCTACGATTGGTCGCATGACTCGTGAGGACAAAATTAAACGGATATTTGAGCTGGGATTGTGTCAAAATTGTTTGCGAAAGGGGCATACTGCTCGTAACTGTTTGTCCAGTCGTTGTCCTAGGTGCGCCAGGGCACCTCATAACAGCATTATTTGCCCCAAGCTATCAATGAACTCCAAAAATGAGGTCCCTCAGGTGTCGATGCTAGCAACAGTGGAGGCGGGTTCGAGTAAGGAGCAGTAGCAATTAGCAACCGAAGTGGAAACCAGCCTCGGGGTTTCCGGTACTTTTGCTTCGTCAGAACCGTTCGAGCAAGTAGACGGGTCTACCATGATACAAGGAGCGGTCGATTCCCATTGCAGCTTGTTGGCTACAGCGCAGGTACGTTTTGTAACTCATAGTGGACTGATGGTAAGGCTGCGCGCGATATGCGACACTGGTGCACAAGTAAACCTGATCAGTAAAGATATCGTCATACATAATCAAATCTATATGCACCGAACAAGAATTGGCGTTGCCTCCGCCATTGGGACAGAGTCTCATGTCTGTAATAGATCAATTTCGGGGCATTTGCTGTCACTTTACAATGACGAGCTTCGGATCTTTATTACATGTCTGGTGGTTCCAACAGTCTTGGGGAAAATGATACTGCCCCATAAGCGCCTACAGAGGCAAAACTTACCCAGCGATATATCAAAACATTTAGCAGACCCATCTTTCGACCAACCGGCACCAGTACACATGCTGTTAGGTGTTGGTATATGGGCTCAACTGATGCAGGAAGGTATGCGGCGATTATCTTCGGGATTTGTGGTGCAAGAAACTCGCTTAGGCTGGTTACTTTTTGGCGAGATTCCAACTAAATCGAACGTTGTTGCGGCCAGCATAACAAAGGAGGTAGATGAGGTTGAAGACGATAACCATCTTGAGCAATCGGTACGGCGGTTTTTTGAATCAGAAAGCTTCCCAGGCGATGAATCAAATTGGACAGCAGAGCAACAAGAGTGCGAAACCCATTTCTTGGAAACGCACACCTTCGACCCAGAGGAGCGGCGTTATGTTTTACAAATTCCTCTACGACCCGATTGGGTTCGTATTGGATCTAATCGTATAGCAGCGCTGCAAAGATACTTACGGTTAGAGCAAAAATTCAAAAGAGAGCCAGAACTAAAAGAAAAATATCAGACCTTCGTAAAGGAGTATATGGAAAAGGATTGGCTAAGACTGGCAACAAGGCCACCAGAAGGAAAAGCCTATTATATTCCTCACCATGCCATAATGAAAAAGTTTCGGGTAGTGTTCGATGCATCCTGTTTAACTGATTCTGGAGTTTCGTTGAACGATGTCCAAATGATCGGTCCCAAGCTGCAACGAGACTTGATCGATCTCCTCTGGGGATTTCGCTTGCATGTGTATGGTGTATCGGCCGATATCAAGCAGATGTTTCCGCAGGTGAAAATAGCACCTCAACACTGGGACTTGCAGCGAATATTTTGGAGGAACGAGGCAGGAGAAATAGCCGAATATTGGCTCACTAGGGTGACATTCGGAATGGCGTCAGCGCCCTTTTCTGCAGTTACGGCAATGCAGCAGTGTGCTAGAGATAACGCGTCTAGATGGCCTCGTGGTGCTCAGGTGGTATTGAATAATTTTTATATGGACGATTGTTTGGCCGGAGCTGATACGGAGTAGGAATTGTTGTTCTTATGTCAGCAATTACAACAGCTTTTGCAGGCTGGAGGCTTCGAGCTTGCTAAATGGCGGTCAAATTGTAATGACATTCACCAGACTATCGGTTTACAATCTGAAGTTGACGACGCTTGGCTGAACACTCAAACGGAAGCATCAGTGCTGGGTCTTAAATGGATTACTTCCACGGATGAGCTGACGTTCTCAGTGAAATCGTTGCCAGAGCCGGACCCGGCTTGCTGGACTAAACGCATGGTTTTAAGTATCACCGCCCGAATTTATGACCCGGATGGCCTGGCATCCCCATTTATAATAAATGCAAAGGTTTTACTTCAAAAAATTTGGCAGGACAAATTAGGTTGGGATATAATGTTACCTGGGCCGTTGAGGACGTCATGGCAGCATATTTTCTCTCAAATACAACAATTCAATAACCTTCGGATACCGCGTTGGATAGGCTACGCACGACGACTAAATATGGCTTTGCATGGCTTTTCCAATGCATCGACCCAAGCATTTGGAGCGGCCATATATGCGGTCATACAGAACAACGGAGTGGTGCCATCCAATATATTGCTAGCAAAATCTAGAGTGGCTCCCTTACAAGCGGAGACTATACCACGGCTCGAGTTGCGTGCGGCAACGTTACTCAGCGATTTAATACAGCGCGTGCTGTCTATTTGCGAAACTCATCATGGTATCAAAATTAGTTCGGCCAATTGCTGGTCCGACTCTATGGTAGTATTGTGCTGGTTGAAACGAGATAGCGGTAGCCTAAAACAATTTGTGGCGAATCGAGTACGACACATAAATAACAAGTAAGAAAGTCTAAGTTCGGGCGGAGCCGAACATTAAATACCCGGCGCAAGTATTAAATATATGTTTTTTCACCCTTCCGAAACCTTCCGCTAGATGGAAAGCCGCGGTGTATCAATTCTGAGTAAATTAGCGTCCTTCAATTTCGAAATATTGAAGTTTCAAGCATTTCTTAAATTTAGCGTTATATGAGAATCGGCCGTTATTTTAGTCCGATTTCAATAAGTTTCAACGTTTTGCTTACACGTGGCAAGTACAATAACCATACCGAGTTTGGTACAAATTGGTAGAACGGTTACCGATATACTTATATGTGATCATAAGTGGGCGGTGCCACGCCCATTTTCCAAAATTTTACCATAAACGTATTTCTTGGTAAAGAATTGTTGCAAGCATCAATTTTGAATAAATTAGCTTCAATATTTAATGATTTATCGAAGATTTTGTATTTCTCTAAATTACCGTTATATGGGATGTGGGCGTGGTTATTGTCCGATTTTAAAAAGTTTCGGCAGTTTTTTATGCTGTACCAAGGCCAACAACTGTGCCAAGTTTGGAAGAAATTGGTGCAGCGGTTACCAAGATATACACATGTAACCATAAGTGGGCGTGGCTACGCCCATTTTCCAAAAATTTATAATATTCTTATTTTTCGTCTAAAACTTATTATAAATATCAATTTTGAGTGAATAATCTCCAGTAGTTACTAAAATATCGCAGTTTTCGTATTTCTGAAAATTACCGTTATATGGGAAGTAGGCGTGGTTATTGAGCGATTTTAAAAATTTTCGGCCATTTGGTATGTTATGTGAAGGCCAACAACTGTGCCAAGTTTGGAAGAAATTGGTGCAGCGGTTACCAAGATATACACATGTAACCATAAGTGTGCGTGGCTACGCCCATTTTCCAAAAATTTATAATATTCTTATTTCTCGTCTAAAAATTATTGTAAATATCAATTTTGAGTGAATTATCTTCAGTAGTTACTAAAATATCGCAGTTTTCGTATTTATGGAAATTACCGTTATATGGGAAGTGGGCGTGGTTAAAGTCCGATTTCGCCCATTTTCAATACCAACCTACCTTGGATTAATGGATCAATTTTTGCTCGAGTTATCGTGTACACGGACAGACGGACAGACGGACGGACAGACAGACATGGCTTAATCGATTTCTTTTTTCATCCTGATCATTTATGTATACATTTGTCTATATCTATCTCGATTCGTTTTGGCTGTTACAAACAACCGCTATGTGAACAAAATTAATATACCCTTGTGCACAAGTGCGCTCGGGTATAAAAATACTACAAACTGCGAGTGGAGGTATGTGCCCGCGGACGTGAATCCGGCCGATCTAATCTCTAGAGGAATGTCGATGAATGAGTTAATTGCTTCCCAGCTATGGTGGCGGGGTCCAGAATTTCTTCAGCTCCCTGAAACTATGTGGCCCAAGCTGCCAGAAGGGGTACATGCAAAAGTTGAAACAGAGGTAACCAACGAATGCCGGGTAAAGGTCGGCCGAGAAAATGGACCACTCTCAAGGGGAAGGCCAACCGGTAATGATCAATTTATTGTTAACGTCGGCGCATGTTTTATAAAAGAGGAATCATTACTGTATCGATACTCGTCCATCACTCGTTTAATAAGGGTAACGGCTTGGGTATTTAGGTTCGTCCAAAATTGTCGAGCATCGTCAGCAAACAGACGTAAACTACATTTGAGTGTTAAGGAACTCGATGACTCACAGAATTTCTGGATCAAACAAGAGCAATGGGATTATTTTGAAGATGATATCCGAAAGTTAAAATGTTCCGATATAGGCAAAGGCTCTGCTGAGGGAACTCGACTATCGAACGCGATTGTAATATTGGCTCCGTTTCTTCATGATGGTGTGCTGCATATGAGCGGGCGTTTACAAGAAGCAGATTTACCTGACTGTCAGCGGAATCCTACGATACTGCCAGGAAAAGGAAGACTGGTTTGGCTAATAGCTCAATCCACACATTGCGGAGCACAGCAGTTAATAGCGGCATTAAGGCAAAACTATTGGGTCATCGGTGTACGAGCTTTAGCAAGGTCCTTGATCAAGGGTTGTATAATGTGCCAAAGGTTGAGGGCAAAAATGAGCGAACAAATGATGGGAAATATCCCAGCTTGTCGAGTACGCCCAGCACGCCCATTCCTGCATTCAGGCGTAGATTATGCTGGGCCCATACAAGTGCGGCCAGATCGCAGAGGTAACGTGGTCTTAAAGGGTTATATCGCGGTATTCGTGTGCATGGTTTCCAAGGCAGTCCACTTAGAATTCGTTTCAGACTTGTCTACCAACGCCTTCCTAATGGCATTTATTCGCTTCACATCACATTACGGGCACTGTCTGCATATCTGGAGCGATAATGGTACCAATTTCGTAGGAGCTGAGCGGGAGCTGAGTCGGATGTTGCAGTCTTGGCAAAACTCAGATCTCTTCGAGCAACTGTCAGCACGGCAAACCGAGTGGCATTTCATCCCCGGCATATGGGAAGCTGCCGTTAAGGCGACCAAGCATCATCTGCGCCGGGTCATGGGCGCTCGACTATTGACCATAGAAGCTTTGCAGACATTGTTGGCAGAAATAGGTGCGGTCCTCAACTCACGTCCATTATGTGCCCAAAGTGCAGACCCCCGAGATTTGAATCCCCTTACACCCGGGCATTTACTAATTGGAGAAGCCTTGGTTCCTGTCCTAGGTGAGAAAATTCCAGTCGAACGGCCGGAGAATCGGCTCAGATATTGGCAATCTCGGCAGCTCATCACTCAAAGATTCTGGAAACTATGGAGCGATAGCTATCTCCACGAGCTTCAACAGCGTCCCAAATGGCGGAAGGCTATGCAAAATATAAAGATAGGCGACTTAGTAGTCGTGAAAAATGAAGCTACACCACCGACTTAATGAAAAATGGGACGAGTAACTGCATTGCATCCAGGCAGCGACGGGTTAGTCCGCAATGTAACCCTTTGGACTGGTAACAACACGATTCGCCGCCCTGTACAGAAGCTTTGTATCCTTCCAGTGGAACCTGTTGAGCCTCGAGAAGGATCGATGCTCAAGGCCGGAGGATGTTCGAGCGAGATGGAGTAGTAGCGATTGAAGAGTTGAACGAAGCGGTTGTGGACAGAAGGTTGTTGTGAATCGTGAATAAAAGTTCCCCTAATAATAAGCAAGCGTCTTTTATTTCCGAAAGCGGAACATGCTTAAAAACATTGGATAAAACATAGCAAAAGCAAGAAAATTGCCAAAAAGGGTCTATAAATAAGTGCACGCCAAACATTTTCCTGGGAAACGAACTATATTCGGCATTTCACATGTACACAATCGGCTTCTTACACGTACACAATCCGAACGTCAACAGAAAGAGTAGAAGAGCAACAAATTTTATTCAGTTGCATGCAAACCAAGAATGATAGAATACAAGATTGCGCCGATTGCAGCAGAATTCGTGAGAGTAATTTTAGCGTGACGTCATCGTAGAGTTGACAACTGTGAGCGGCGAGAATGAGGGCGACTAGTGATGTGCTGAATTGTCCCCAATACTCAGTACCCAATACTTAAAAAAGATTTCGGTACCCTATACTTCCTTTTCGGTATCCGATACCGATTATTTACATTAAACCCTCGCCATTATATGCATTTCAGGTTTAGAAAAAACTTTCATTACTAATTTATATGATATCGGCTAAAACACTTGAACTTATCGAACCAGAAAAATATTATTTTATCAGTTTTAACCTTGGTCGATCCAAGGTTCAAGAAAAATACTTTGACGGATGAAGAAGCCTTTCAGGGGAGAGATTCTGTAGCCAGTTAGCGACAAGTTTCGGATCGATATCGCACTTGTTGACTTACAAATATTTGATATCAAACGTCGACAAAACCGATACCGATTCGTAAATTGTCGTTAACTGGTTACAGAATCTGTACCAGGCCTACAAAAATGATATCGTCTGATTCAGCTGGAACAAAAATGCTTCAAACAAGTAAGGGTTTCTCTGTATTATGGCATCGAACCGACATATATACATCTTTCATTTGAATCAGTAAAAAAGCTCTATTGGCTCTTACATTCGGGTTTTGTTAGGCGTTTTTTCCATATTTTTGGCCTATGTGCACTTTTATTCGAAACCTTAATGTTTCGGTACCGAGTATCGAGAGTATTGGGTACTTAAAAGTATTGACTCAGCACATCACTACTGCTGTCTTCTCTACTATGACGTCACCAAAACAGCTGATTCTGTCAAAATCACTGAGAGCCGAGTAGCGGTATCGTCATCGGCGCCACCTCTGTATTCTCTCCACCGTGCATGCAAACAATAGGCGAAGCAGGTTGATGACGCATTATTGTTGAATAAAGTAGGCACACTGAGCAGAATGAATGAATATTCATTAAAAAAATTTATAACACAATTTTTCGTATATACACCCCTAGAAATAGGTATGTATATGGTACCAAGTCGTGCTTTTTCTTCATATTAAAAGAACTTTGTGAATTATGTATTTTTTTTTTAATACCAGACTAGTCCTCAATTAAAACATACAATATGTTTTGTTATTTATCTTTTGGTTTAATCGTTATTTTAAATTGTTCTTAAATGTCAAGTTTTACCTAATTTTAAAATAAATATATATTAGATATATATATTTTTATTTTATTTCTACTTGAAAATAACGAAATTTTCTTTTAATATTCAGAGTACTCGAAGCACGTTATCTTTTTTGCTCAGAAATCCACACTTAAATTATAAAAAAATAATAATAATTTTGTACAATACATATAAAATTTTACCAACTTTTTCCTTTCTTAGGGCCGTTAACTTTCATTATACGTTTCTATGTTGATTAGATCTAAAAAATAGCGCACAATGAAAAAAACGGCAAAAAACATACCAAAGTTTTTATAATAAGTAATAAAACACAGAAATTTTTTTCCGTGCATTACCACCAACACATTCTCATTCTTTCCCTGCAGGGAAACCGTGGACTAGTGAATCAAATTTCTAGTTCCGTACTAGGTCTTTATTGCCAAAAAAGAACTAGTCCGATAGGAACTAGATCCCCACCAGTCCAAAATCGGCGAAAAGTGGTACTTTTAAGAAACTAATTTTTTCAGTTTTTTTCACTACAAATCTATATCTAAAGTGACGAATTTAGAAATGGTTCGGAACTATAGCAAAAGGGATGCAGAACGAACTAGATCCTATTTGTCGAATTTAAAACTATTTCGGAACTATCGAATAAGGTTTGCAGCGGGGGGCTTGTTTACTTTACATAGATATGTGTTCGGCGGCTTTTTCGTTCAAATACGCTTCTATGCTGTACTTCGCAGATGCTATTTCATAGTTTGGTAATACAAAACAAAGCTTTGTGTTAACATATTAACATCTTGGGGCCGTCTGGAATCTAACCAATAACAGCGAGCACCTCTGCAAAGTCAGGTGCAGCAAGGTATGTAAACGTACATTTCTTACAATCATTCAAACAAATTTAATTTCAAATTGAAAAAACGTTTCTTTGAAAATAATGTAAAATCGCACACGGAAGAACCGAAAAGATTGAAAAACCATGATACTTTTTTCTTTCGTCTGTCGGTTTTAGAACTGGTTCGGAACTATAGAATTTAGGACTAGTTCGGAACTATCGAAAAAGGGATGCAGCGGGGGGCAATTGACACTTCCTAGGACATCGCCATGTTAAATTCGCCAGTTGCTTGCATGCAAAAGAGATTTATCGCGAACCAGTACTGGCTCTAAATGTACTAGAAGCGCCCCAGTTCAGAACTAGAGATTTTCCCCACAGGGTTGTTTCATAACTAATACATTCTCATTTTAAGACTTTTCTCTTTTTGGCGGGCACTGCTATAAATGAGTGTGTTTCACTAAGTGTGTAATTTTGTGTAAGTATGCATTTCCACATTTACATTAAAACGAAAAGGCAATACCTAAAATGAAGCTGATTCTAATGAGATTTTAAAAATTTTCATATCTACAATAACTTTCATTTCAAAGATATTAGCCCGTAGTTATAGTCAAAATAAAGTCGACTCTAAAGTTACAAGCCGCGTTTTTTGACAGACATCCTATTGAAAGTTATGTCAAAAAGCTGCTTTTAACTTTAGGAGTCGACTTAATTTTGACTATAGCTACGGGCCGTTGAGTTTTATCAAATATGGTAAATGCATAACAAAGGGTTAATTTTTTTGTTTACATTACATTTTTTTGTTTACATACAGTCAGCTATGAGAGAGCTCGACTGAATTGTCACTTCTACCTTGTTGAATATGCCTTGCACAGAAAGTAGTTTAATTTATTGACATTCGTTGTTGTTGCCGACCATTTCACTTTTAACAAGTTTATGACATTTAACTAAAAGTATGCCACCAGATTCACCAGCAGAAAAATTTTTGTTTCTTGAAAAAGTAAAGAAAAAAAAATTGAAGTTAGTGAAGTTTGATTAAAATATTAAAGGTGTTGCGCGTTTCCAAACTGCCAGAACTCGGTACACCTGAGCAAACGTTCGAAAATAAAGTTTTTTGCTTTTCCGAGGATAGGGTTCGTAGTACGATCTAATGCAGTTTGATAACAAATTGCAGACGCATATTGTTTTTAAACCTCTAAAAGATGTACCGTTATCCGTGGAACAGGAATCGAGTTAAAATGATGCCCTGCAGCTTGTAACAGTACCAATATATACAAAAATATAAGCACGAAACTATGTATTTGTGACAATAATTATCCACACAAAATGAAAACTACTGCAGTTTCATTTTATAAAGTTGAAAAAGTATGTTTGTACCATGTATTGTCTTCCCAGAGAGTTTTGCTCCACATCGAAATTCGTGCTCTTTTATTTTTTAAGTGTAGCGAATAAAACTTCGCACTTAAATTTAAGACATTCAGAACAAAAATTTTATGAAGAAACCCCCCGCTACGTCCTCCCAAATATATACTGGTACGCAAAATTGAAGCAAGTTTTGCCTATTTTTCGTGTTTATTATTTTTTATGAATATGTAGCTCATTACTTAACAAACACATATACTACAAACAGATTTCACACCTAGTGTAAAAATTATGAAAATTCTGCAAAATTTCAGCAAAATTTTTAACTTTTTAATTAGCTAAAATGACGCGTCCCAGTTTATATGTATTTGGGTCATGATGCAATAATACAAGGTGGTATCAGTTGTGACAGCTCGATTTGACACTGCCTTAGCTCAGTAGAATAAGAAGAAAAACGGGAAGAAATTAATCCCCATTTGGGGGTAAAATATAAGATTTCATATTTTCTTCTAAAGAAACTTAGCTTTTTTATAGTATATTCGCAATGAAATGAAATAAAATAAGATATAATACCGTTTTGAGAAAACAAAATGTGTATACTGAAAAAAAATAAATATAAATGCATCTATATTATTAGGCAAAGAATTGTTAAAGAAGTAACACTGTTTCAGCTAAGGCAGCCAATATGGCGGAATTAGAGCGAGAAGTTGTCAACCGATAACACCTTGTATTATTTCATCATGTATTTGGGTTACCAGCTTAAAACAAAAAAAAAAAACGTTGAAATCGGCTGATGGTTTTTCAATTTTATATAACACAATCCGACATTAAAATTTTCTCAGAGATAAGACTAGCCATTTCTAATACTTTTTGGATCACTAAATTTGTAAAAATAAAAACTTGTATATTTGAATTTTAATAAAATAAGGCGAATAGCAAATAGCAAAATCGGCTAAAAACGGCAAATTTTTTTTTTTTGCAAAACGGCTGCCGGCTAAACCGAATTTTCTTCGGCTGTTTGCTATCGCAACCGGCTAAATCTAGCCGGAAAAGGGCTAAAATGGCAACACTGATATGGTGCCGCTGTGATTCAGATTGACAGCTCTTTTAACGCTTTCCAGCATCAGATTGAAAAAATCGCATGAGAGTGAATCGCCTTATCTAAAACCTCGTTTGGTCTCAATTTGGACGGAGCTGAAAGTTGTGCTCAACGTCACTCTACATAGTCGAATTTAGGCATGGGATCCCAAATATAGGCCTGGCATCGTACAGGCAGTTTCTCTTCGTGCTATCAAAAGCAGCTTTAAAATCAACAAAAATATGGTGTGTGTCGATTGGCATATCGAGTGTAATTTCCAGAATTTGACGCGCATTTCGGAGGTTATATCTTGTATATATGGTCCTATTATAGGCTACTAGAGAACTCAGTAGCTGGCGCTGGAGTC
>NW_023461316.1:0-26970 GCF_013731165.1 Rhagoletis pomonella
TTGTTGAAAGCCATTTCATTTGTTGCTGAAGGCATGTTTGCTCGGTTGCCGAAGTCATGGTACTGTATTTCAAAAACAATTCAATGACATTTTTTGTTTGAAATGAAGCATTGATATGTACATTAGAGTGGCCTTTTTTGGTCGATTTTCAAAAACCGAAGGTTTTCGCATGAAGAACATGAGGTTGGCAAGGAAAATAAATATGAAATTTGTTTTTTCCGGATCTGGAAATTCCGAGTGGTTCCGTGTTGATCATTTTGATTATTTAATAGGAAATATGTTGAAATTGAAATTATTATTTTAAATTTTCAGCTTTTACGACCATGAAACCCAATTTTTTATTCCTGAACTGTTTTTTATTGAAAACTGAATACATTTACCTTTTTAAAGTGCTCAAAAAGTCTGACATTGATTGAAAAACCATGGTACACGATAATATTAAAGCTGAGAAAAATATGAAATCATCATTTATATCAATATATCATTTAATATCTAATAATAATAATATTTAATATCATTTTAAATAAAGAATAATGTAGAATTTGTCTAATATGTACTTAAAAAAAGAAATGCAAAATAAAAGAAATTGGTGTAATTTCGACATTGTTGATCGAAAAGCTCAACCCGGAACCTCTAGGAATCACCTGAAGGCTTTTAAATTAATTACGTATTTATTTATATCCCCAACCTCACATTGTTCTGTGCGAAAACTTTTGGATTCATGCATTTCAAATTTTTCATACAACAAAAAGGCCACTCTAATGTACATACATACATAAATACGTACGTATGCACATTACTCACAACTAGCCTGCCAACACGTTCTTGGCGCCAGCAGAGAGTAAAGCAATTGAATGGTAGACGCGCTATAAATACATACATACATACATACGAGACGATAAATTACCCTTTACTACATTCGTCGTTCTTTCGACAACAAGTCAAATGGCTTTCAGCAACAAGTCAAACGACTTCTGCAACAAATGAACTTGCTTCGCAAACCATCCCAATGAGCTCTCATGCTTTCGGCAACCGTTCAAATGCCGCGTTTGCTAGTTTCGTGAACTAGCATTCGGAATACTGTTTTGCCGAAGTCAATTTCAGTGTTAGCTGTTATAAGTATCATTCAGTTGTGGTGGCTGTATTTGCAAGACATCATGCTATGCGCTGATGTTCAGTCATCCTCTAATTTCTTTTAGGTACTACTAAGTCAACAAAGTCATACAAAGCAGCAGTATTGATTGAATATGCAATAGTTGGCGTTCAACGCAAGCCAGTCTCTGTTTCACATCATTGCCTTTGCTGTTTTCGCTGCCTTCGCTATCAGTGCCATCGCCGCTATCATCGCGTATCATCGTTGACGTTGTTGTCATTGTTTTCGTTGGAGCTCCAGTTCTTATATTTCCACTACCTTCACACCTTTGTCAATGCATTGCCGCTACAGCATATGCATTTACCGCACCGCTACGATAATCTTTTGTTCATTGTTTTTATCGTTTGCCATTTCACGAAATCATACCATAGTTGACCTTCATATTAAGAAAGGTCTCATTGCAGGATTATTCCATGAAAATATGTCTAGTTTTTGCCTACATATGTACATGTACGAATATCATAGTTGTTTTTTTGGTTGTCAGTATGAAATCGATATGTGATCGCGAAGGAGCCATCACCAAATAAATAAAGATCAAAAATACACAAGTTTCCTTTTTATCTACAACAATAGTCGCAAGAAAAATTGCAGAAAAACCTCTACAATTCTCCAGAGGCCCTTCGAGCCGGATCTGGTCCGGCATATTGATGTCAATTTCAAGACACCCGTCATCGATATACAGTCCACCTGGCTCCACCGGACAGCGCGCGCATTCTGCTACAGGGCACTCCTAGGAACCCATTTGTGATCGACATAAGCACTTTTGTATTTTCTTCGAGTTGTGTTCTCGTCATTGTGAAATGGAGCTTGAGTCAATTCCAGTGGATGATGGTGCATCCGAGGCATCCTCCCTCAATAATAATGAAGAACCGCGAGAAGGAGTGGCAACACGGAATATACGCGTAAAGATCCATCAGCGAGATAACCTCCTAACACCCTTGCGCTCGGTACACATTGGAGTGCTTGAAGGCGAGTAACTTTCGCTCTGCCAACTCGCAGCAAAATTAAGTTTGGTGGAACGACAATATACCGCACTTGACGCTCTACAAACTCAATTGGAGGAGCTGGACGAATCACAGCTAGAAGTAGAGCATCGCGTAGCACTTGAAGAGTCGTATGTGGAAGCAAAAGCCTCAATCCTTGACGAGATGAAAGAGCTGCAGAGGATTCAACCGTCCACCCAACTCAGTAGCATACATGTAGAATGCTGCCCAACACACCGTATAAACTTGCCGAAGCTGCAACTAACAAAGTTCAGCGGAAAACAATTAGAGTGGCTGAATTTTCACAATGTATTTACAACGTTAGTACACAATAATCGAGACTTAACCGACATCGAAAGATTTCAATACTTACGACCTTGTCTAACGGAAGAAGCCTCGCGGTTAATAAAGTCTCTTGAAGTGACTAGCAACAACTACAGCACTGCGCTTGATCTCCTCATCACGCGCTTCGACAATAGCCGCTTAATCTTTCAATCTCACATGCAACAGATCTGCGATCTATCACAGCTTTCATCATCGAACCTCTCATCGCTTCGCAACTTCATTGACACAGTCATGCAGTCTTTGGCAACCACGCAACAAGTCGGTGAGGCAATCCTACTTCACCTAGTATCAAGTAAATTAGACTCGTCAACGCATACAAAATAGGAAGAAGAAGTTGCCGTAAAGTGGACCGCCACAAATTCAACACCCTTGCATATGCCTACCAGGACAGCGGCGAACAAACCAACCCCCGAACTGGTGTGGTCATCAGAGCAGCAGAGGACATTCACTTGTCACAACGAATTCAACCACTAAGTGCCTCCTGTGTGGTACAAGTCCTCATCGTAGCCCATTTAACTGCGAACAATTTATGAAATTGAGCCCTCAAGACCGGTTTCGTCGTGTCAAACGCCTTAACCTATGTCTGAACTGTTTGGTAATAAGAATTATGTTAGAAACTTCAGGCCCATATCTAAACTCACCACATGTTCAAAGCTTTTTGAAAAAGTCTTGAAAGAAAAACTATTCTTCACTGTTAAAGAAATTATCGACCCGAATCAGCATGGTTTTGTCTGTGGGCGTTCCACAACCACCAATCTTTTCCCAATTCTGTATCTCATCTTTCAAAAGCGGTTCTCAAGTAGATGTTATCTACATTGATCTTTCTAAGGCCTTCGATACTGTCTCTCATAATATGTTATTGTGGAAACTTGAAAAAATTGGTTTCCATTCAACTTTTCTTTTTGGTTAAGGTCATATCTCTCGAACAGAATCACTTATGTAGAAATTGATAATATTAAATCACATCCTTTCGTAGCCACCCCCGGTGTCCCTCAGGGCAGTATCTTAGGGCCGCTATTGTTTGTTCTCTTTATAAATGATATTGGGAGCTGCTTTAACCATTCGAAGTTTCTACTCTATGCAGACGATTTGAAAATTTTCAGAAGTGTTACCTGCTTGTCGGATATTTCACTTTTGCAAAGTGACTTAAATTATCTAACTAACTGGAGTCTCCCAATAAATTATCGCTTAATATTAATTAATGTTTTCACATGACTTTTGCTATAATTCTAAATCCTATTAATTCAACTTATACCCTTTCTAACGTTCTCCTATCTGTTGTAAATTAATTTGTGGATCTTGGCGTGGTATTCGACTCAGGATTTTCCTTTTCCAACCACATAAGTTCTATTATTCCTAAAGCCTATTCTAACTTATCTTTTCTGCGTCGCTATGCGAGAGACTTTAGAGATCCTTACACAAGGAAATCCATTTATAATTCTCTAGTTAGATCAAAATTGGAGTATGCATCTGTAATCTGGAATCCAATTTATTCCACTCACTCCCAAAGAATTGAAAGAGTCCAACGTAGTTTTGTCCGCTTTGCTCTGCAACCTCTTTGTTTTAGTGAGCCTCTTCCGTCTTATGGGGCCCGATGTATGTTAATAAATATGAAATATCTTGCTTCTCGACGCATTATACATTCGCTAATGTTCATTTACGACATGATCTGTGGCGTCATTAATTGTCCTGATCTCCTTGAGCAGATATGTTTAACGTTCCCCATTCGTTCCGCTTTCGTTATCCGTTTCATGTGAAAACTGCCAAATCTAATTACCTAAATTTCGCCCTTATTATAAGGGCCCTTACTGAGCTTAATAGTATATGGGTCGTTTTTAAAAAACATGACCATTCTGAATTTTGTAATTTTTAAAAATTAAGTTGGCCAAATATGTTTATAATTGGCCTCATGTGGTTACGGATGGTATCAACAATAGGAATCCATAACCAGCAGTATTTTTTTTAATTTTTGGAGTTTTTGGAGTTAATAAGTCACAGAGTGGACCGGTAACAGAGGGGACAAATTAACTCAAAAATACCATATTTTAGCTTTTTATTCGAATTTTGGAGAATTTATTTGTCCACTTAATTAATGTACATAAAATATTTATAAAAAAATTATAAAATAAATAAAAAATCACTTTACTCACCGTTTTTCAACAGTAACAGAGTTGACACTGAATAAGGGTACGTACCCGGCATACAATTGGGTTCCTTACTCAACAACGCACTAAACAAGACCGAACAGTTCAAAACACATTTTGTTGATTTTAGCTAAGTTATGATGGAGAAGCATAAGAGAAATATACGCGTCATAACGTTTAACAAACATTTTTCAATAAAATGAGTGGACGTAACAGAGGGGACCAAAACCTGGGGACACAAATTTTCTTCATAAAAATTATACAAAAAAATTATTTTTCATCATTCTTTTCTATATATGGTATTAATATACACAAACTGAATAACAAAAATTGTAAATATTATTTTTTTTTCAATTTTATTTCAACTGAAAATAACTATTAAATTTTTATAAATTGGCTCGGGACACAGGTTTTTGCTAAACCTTTGACATTGAAAATATTTTTTAAGTTATTTTCAGATAATTAATTATTTTTTTTTTTTATAATATAGTTACGTAGAATCGATAATAATTTATAAAAATGCAGATATTTTTCTATTTTCTTTTTGAAGAAACAAAATATAAAATAGTAAAGTCTGGGGACACCAATTGGTCATGTTTTTTAAGAACGACCCATATTTAGTAGCCTCGATTTAGATTTCGCTCTTCCTAGGTCCATATTTTTATCTAAGCTTGGATCCAATTATCTCTAATTATGTAGTTTAGTTTGTAAGCTTTATCTTTAAGCTGATGTTGTACCTTTAGTCTGTAAGGTTTGTAACCATAGACTTAATAAAGAAATGAAATGAAATGACACTTCCTCATCGGCCGATCTCTGTTAACTGTTCCTGAACCATAAGTGCCAGTCAATCTAACCAGTACAGGTCGTTCTAAAATCATTCAGTACGTCCAACAACAATTCTCGCATCGCTGGCAGCAGCTATCTGAAGGAACTGCAAACGCGTTCGAAGTGGAAGACTGCATCACCCAACATCAATGTTAACGACCTGGTAATACTAAGGGATGACCTTACACCGCCACTATAGTGGCCTATAGGTCGCATCATAGCCACACTACGAGGTGACGATGGCAGAGTGAGGGTCGTACAGGTAAACACTGCAGATGGAATCTACAAGCGAGCAATAACAAGAGTTTGCAAGCTACCAGTTGAAACTTCGCCTGAAAGACATTGAAAGCATAACTTTCAAGGGGGGTGAATGTTCACGATCCCCCTTTATTACTTCGCGTTCGGCGCACCTGCGTGCGCTAATGGAACAATTTGCCAACCTGTGAGTATGTGTATTTGAGTGCGCTCTAGCGTAAACGAGTGACTTCACATCATTGCCTCTGCTTCTTTCGCTGCCTTCGTTGACGTCGATGCTTCTATTGCCTTTGCTGTTTTCGCTGCCTTCGCTATCAGTGCCATCGTCGCTATCATCCCTTATCATCGTTGACGTTGTTGTCATTTTTATCGTTTGCCATTTCACGAAATCATACGATAGTTGACCTTCATAAGAAAGTGTTATTAAGCCGCTGGCCATCTACCAAAAATTTATGGGGAACCTCAGCTCTATTTGACTCAAACGATTTTGTTTAGCAACTACGTATTGTGTGCATCTGGCTATGTTTCCATCCCGCAGCTTCAGCCATAGTGAGTTCGCTTATAGCGCTAAACCAGTATGATTTTCGTCCCATGCCAACAGCTCTAAAGAATAAATACAAATTATGCACACAGAGAGAGATTATCCTAGAAAATAACAAGGCAAGAAATAATAGCCAATGTAGGACTGCTGATTCCAATGTTTTAACTAAAACACAGACTCGTCAGGGAAATTTACAGGTCTGTCCATGCCCACCCAACCTTGGTTCCAAAGATGTTTATTAGAAACCCATTCGTACCTACCTAAGCAATCATCAAAAGATTTCAGACCAAGTAGATTTCAATTAGCAATCCATTATAAATTCCATATTTATTCACATACTGACTAAATTTAAAATTAAGTTTATAACTATAACTAGTCTGATCTCCACCCTACCAACACCAACTACAACTAATTTAGTATTTAAATTCCAAATAGACCTTATCCTTAGCCGAAGATGTTTAACTTTTGTTTTTTATTATTATTAAATATATTTCTTCTTCGGTTGCTGTAGCTAATGTCTTCTAACTAACAGAATTTACCTTAATAGCTCAAAATACTTAATATGATAGAGGGAGGTGTCCCATTAATTTACTGTACCTATGCAGCTGCTCCTACGGATCATCATCATGTGGTGGAAAATAGGCAATGAACATAACAAATATGACAACAATAACTTGAAGAGAGACTTACATAACAGCATCACGATGAAGGGCTTCATGCATATATGTAATACTTCTATATTGATAGTAATCTAACATCTCAATGTGTAAGCATTCCGAAATCAAAGCGAGACAGTCTAGTACTGTTTTTGTCAATGTATTGTGTACTTGAGTGCCGGGTTTGTAAATGAGTCGTGTACATGTTTATTTATAAACGTATGTGTTCCTTTTCTTTCGTACGTGTTTATTGATATATCTGTACTGTAGTGTTTTCGGACGGTACTAGCTCTTACTGCCAATATAGGAATATTACATATATGGCTCCATGCATGTTGTTGTTGTACAGGCACTCTTTAGGAAAATGTGCTTTCGATTGCTGAAATTCTCAAAACCGGTTATTTGCCTATTTTCTTCACACGCTCTCGTACTAATTAATTCAGCCCGCGGCATACATACGTATGCACAAAACCATATATGTGCGTATGTATGAAGGTATGAATGTAACAAATTAGGTATGCATACGAATGGAAAACAAAACTAGTATTCAACCAAAATAATGAGGAATTATTAAACTTAATTATGACTTGTTAACAGTGCTGTTAAGCAACATATAAGGTACAGTACTGTTAAGGTCTTTAGCGGTATTCACTTATTCACTTGGGTTTTTTTTTTTGTTAATTTGCGAAAATCTTTAAAATTTGTTAAATGTTTCCCGAATTTTTACGTTATTTTTTTTCGGTGTTGACTGTAATTGACCCATCTATATGCATGTAGCTTTTAGTTTCCTTTTTTCCTATCCGTATATGTAGGTCTATACGTTCTAAAGGAGCGCACTCTTTTCACATACATTAAGGCAGTATTACTTATTTTTTTTTTTTGTATTTCTTTTAGTATAGTTTAAGGTAGTTTTAAGATTAGGTTTACGATTTTCTTTATGTAATTAGATTTAAGATATTCTATGCATATTGTGGCGAACACTTCGGCAACGCGAAACGAACTACGAGAAATTGGCAGAATGTTCGAGGAATGACGTAGAATGTTCCACAAAGAGAAACGTCAAATTGGATGAACACTGCGAACAGCGAGAGAAAGAGATTGAAAATGAGCGATAAACTTCAGAACGTTCTAGAGTTGCCATAAGTGCGAGCGCAGGTATATAAGAGCCACGACACAGCGGAGTTGAGTTAGTTACGAGATACAAGTCAGCAAGCTACAAGTAAAGTGAGCAGAGAAGTGGGTTGCGAATAAGCAAGCTATAAGTTTAATTGTGTTAACAAGTTTAGTAAAGCGTTGTTATTGCTTTAACAAGTATTGTAAAGTGTTTCTACTGTATTAGCAAGTATTGTAAATTGTTTGTTGTACAATAAAGTTAATTGTACTACAATTTGGTCATCGTTAGCATTTATTTAGCAATCCAGCTATAAGAGCCGTAGGATATTTGGGAAATCCCTCAAGGTTTCGAGGATAATCGTAACAATATCTTGTTTCCGTATTTGGAGCTACGTTTTCTGTCTTCTTCACAGGCTTGACTTATTGCCTGGTAAGAGCGAACGTTCGCGTTCTATATAGTAGGTTGATTATTTCAATATTCCCAGTTTCACCCACAACATTAGGTTGTTTCCTTGCACATACCCGCAACTTTGATGATGAGGATGCTGAGAAAATCGGTGGTTGATGGGCTCAGCCGTGCCCCCACCACTATGTACCCTCAAAAATCACCGAACTAGAAGAAAATACTCATATTTCGCTTTATATTTTAGTTTGCTAACATCTCTAGATAAAATAAGCAAAAGTAGATAGGTGTCAGCATGTGGCCAACAGCACACGTGTTTAAGTAGTATGTTACTCACTGTAGAAAATCGGCAACTTGTTTATTATTACGAATTTTGAACTGCACGTCTCGAAATCCAAAATAGAAAGAAAGAAATATTTGGCGGAAGCCCTTTGTCTACCACCCACAATATAAAATCCTACTCTGTTAATCTGTAACAGCGCTCTGTTATGATGACAGTTTGAAATAATCTAGTACTTACGACTGATTTATTAATCTCCTATTAAGGTGATTTAGACTACTCAATTTGTTCACAACCTAAAAAGGAGGTTACTGAATTAATTCCACACGAAGTTATTTGATATATATGTATATAGCAGGACTGCAGGCAACCTAACACAGGTCAAGGTTTGCGGAACTGCTGCAAAGCTTGAAAAAAAAGGTCGACGAAATTAAATTTTTCTTGGCTTGACATCTTTTTTTATGATAAAACTACCTTTTGTGAGTATCTTCATCTTCCAGATGATATAAGCAACTGCCTTTTGTGCCAATAAGTTTACTTTTAATAAATTTAGGTGTGAATTTTGTGCAACACTTCTTGGAAGCATCACTTAGTACAAAATTCCGCCGGTAAACTAAATCCCCTACAGAAAAATTATTAGCAGAACTTCGTACATTGTACCTTTTTGCTGAATTCTCGAAAGCCTTTCTTATGCTTTCATTCAATGATTTGCGCATCAATTGTTGTTTCATGTTTCTGTCAAAAATTTTACCATCAAATTTTTTAATTTCCGTAATAATTCATAGTCTTGTCCATTCGAAATCAATTGTTGTCCAAACAACGCGTAATACGGTGTATGCTCAATTGCTTGGTGGACAGAACTACGAAGCGCTTCCCCTATTTCAGATAATTGCTTGTCCCACAATGAATGATCTTTTCGAGATGTATGACCGTATACCTGTAATGATTGATCGATTTAAGCGTTCACTCGCATTTGCCTGCGGGCTATACAGCGCGGTGAAGACGTGATCCCCGATCTTTCAAGAAATTAGAAAATTTTGTAGATTTAAATTGTTTACCGTTGTCGCTGACAATGACCTCTGGTGTTCCAAAGATGGTAAATATATTATCGTGAAGATAGTCGCATACTGTCGTGGAAGTAAATTTCTTAATGGCTTTGAACAGAGGAAATTTTGTAAGTTGATCTAGTACTATAATAATACCAATATGACCCTGCTTAGATCGGAGATATGGTCCCAGAAAATCTATAAAAAGTCTTTGAAATGGTCGCTTAGCTACATACTGGCCTACCATCGGTTCACGTAAAGTCATGTTTGGTGATTTATTCAGGTGAAAAACATCGCATTTAGAGATAAATCTTTTACATCTACTGTTAAATTTGGCCAGTAAAAGTGTTCTGTTAACCGTTCCAATGTCTTCGCAACTCCTCCATGGCATTTGTTGGGTGGCGAATGCGCATTACTTATTACCTCGTTAACCAGCTCTTTTGGTACCCAAAGTTTCCAATTAAACCTCTCGCGTTCCTCATTTCCATTAGCATGCTCAGTGCGCTTATAAACGTGTTCATCCACAACTTCCAAGTCGGGCAATCGTTCTTCATTTTTGAGGACGTAGTGTTTCAGGTTTTGATATTCCGGCGTTTTAAAATGTTCAGATTTTCAATTTTTGAGAGGAACCGTTTCTATTTCGACAATATCTTAAAAATTTTGTCTGGACGATGCTCAATTGTGAAATTATAACCTTGCAGTTTTAGTGACCAACGTGCCAGCCTACCTGACAGATCCGATTGACTCATAAGCCACTTTAGAATGGCGTGGTCAGTAACAATTGTGAACTCTTGACCCTCCACATATGCTCGAAACTTTTTAAGGCTCATTATTGCTGCAAGACACTCAAGTTCGGTGACACTATAATTGCTTTGAGCCCTGTTAAGCTTGTTTGAGAAATATGCAACTGGTACCTCTTCTCCTTCCTCATTCCTTTGAGACAAAACAGCACCTATTCCTAACTTGCTAGCATCACATTTAATAACAAAAGGCTTTTTGTAGTCCGGATTCCTTAATATGGAGCTGTAGAAAGCTTTTCTTTTAAATAATCAAAAGCTCGCTGTGCCTCTTCGTTCCATTTAAAGCCTTTACCCTTCTTTAAAAGATCTGTCAGGGGAGACGTAATAGCAGCAAAGTTATCAACGAAGCGCCTATACCATCCCGCCATACTGATGTAGGCGGTGTATAATTGGATACGGCCGATATTTTATCAGGATCTACACTAAGCGTACCATTTCCGACAATATACCCGAGATATTTGACTTCTTTTATACAGAACTTACTTTTTTGGATGTTAATTGTTAAGCCCGCATACCGCAGACATTTCGCCATTTCGCTAAAAACGTTCAAATGCCGCTTTAACTCTACGGACACTATCAGAAGGTCATCTAAATAGACAAATACCTCTTCTTTCAAGTGAAATAGTACGACGCGGTGCATAAGACGGCACAATGCGCATTACATAAACCGAATGGCATTGCTCGATACCGGTATAATGGGCGATTCGGTACCGTAAAACACGTAAAATCTCTCGATTTCTCCGCTAAGGGTATTTGCCAAAACGCGTGATGTAAATCTAACGATGTTATGAAGTTAGCTTTTGACAATCGACTAAGAATACCCTCAATATGTGGTAAAGGATATGCGTCTTTTATTGTGAAGCTATTATTCTTTCGAGTGTCTAAGCATAATTGAACTTTATTGGGCTTTTTAACCAAAATTACTGGACTATTTGGGCTTTCCTCAATTACTCCTAGTTGCAGCATATCTTCTATTTCCTTCTGGACAAACTTCTCGATCGCAGGTGAAATTGGAAGGAATCTCTGCTTTATGGGTTTTGTATTTGGCGCTAACTCAATTACGTGTTCTATCAATGTTGTTCTTCCTAAGCCTTCTTTTTCATATCACGGACACAAATTAATAACTCGCTCAAGTGCTAACTTTTCCTTTTCGTCCAGTTCAATTTCAAACCGTTTATCTTTTCCTTCTAAGTCAATCTGAGATACCAGGTTAAGTGCTATGTTAAACTTTCTCCAAAAGTCTATACCTAGAATAATTTCTTGTGACAAACTAGGTACTAGGAAGAAATCGATAACTTCTTCTCTATATCTGAAACAAACGCTCAAAGATATGGTTCCGAAAAAGATTTGCTCTCGACCATCAGCAGTGTGTACCAACATTTTACGACTTTTAACACTTTCTTGAGTGCATATATTCTTTGCCAGTTCGCCTCCAATGCACGACACTTGAGCTCCACTATCTAAAAGTCCTAAATGGTTTTTATTGCCCAAAGTAATTTCCGCATATGGACGCAAATCATTTGATTTATTTTTAATACAACAAATAGTGTCTGACAACTGCTTTTGGTTTCTTCTAACCTTCCGCCAAAAAGTTTTTAACCGTAACGTGGAACGCGTCGATTTCCTCTCCCCTAAAAGAGGTTCCTTTCCAAAAATCTCTTTCCTAAGCTTATTGTAATTTTCTAACCGCTTTTCATATGGGATAATAGTATGGGTTTTCCGTTTACTATTAGTTAGTGTTTCATTTGGTGCTAAAGAATTCTCTTCACTACTTGAAACAGCAGGTGGTAGTAGTATCTTTACTTCTGTCTGGTTTGGTCGTTGCGAAGATTCACTTTTGAACCCTCGCTCGCTTTCGAGTTTTCCGGATGGCATATTGTACAATTTGGTTTATAAATATCAACAGCACCACAGCCATAACAAAAGATGGTTCGGTCACTGAGGCAATCATAGAAACGGTGTCCTACTTACCGGCAGTTCCAGCAAATCAACTTGGTGGAATTGGCTCGTCTTGTGACTTCTTCAATGTCACTACCAAGGTCTATAACTACCAGGTGTGAACAACTGGTTTCCTCTGTGACCTCATCTATTTGCTTGTGGGGTTGATTAGAGCGTTGAATCTGTCCCTTCGAAAGAGATTTGGATATTTCATTCATAAGGCTTTCTCCTTTCAGACAATGTCTGCGCAGCTCTGCTAACGAATTTATCGGTACATAAAGTAAACTTTGTCTAACCGTGGGCCTTAAACCTCTTTGTAAAATGTCTACTAACTCATTTTCTGGCAGGGGGATCGAAAGATTTTCTGCAATATTCAGTGTCGCATTGCGATAGTCATCGAAAAGTTCTGTTGGACCTTGCCTCCGCGCACGCATCGATTCTTTAATGTCATCGTCAGTTTTATGTTCACCAAAATTGGTACGTAAAGCTTGACACAGCGATGGCCACGTTATTCGATCTACTGTGCGCCTATATCGCCAGTACCAATCTTTGGCCTCAAGTGCAAAAAGACTTTGAGCATGTTCACATAGAATATTGAAATTGCCATTAAGTGTATCAATGACCTGCGATTCAACTCTGTAAATAAAGTTATCTACTGACATGCGTGAAGAAGCATCGAACTTGATACCCCAGCTTGTAGTCGGCACAATATCGCTAAATCGTATGTTATCAAGGTGCCGCTGAAAATGTGCACTTGGGCTTAAGCTGTCTGGACCATTTGGTGTATCACGGGTAACGTTCGGTATTGCTCTATTCTGAGTAGGAGGAGCTTCATTTTGAGAAGTGCTTTCTTGCACTGGGACAGAACGTACATTAAGCCTAGCCATAGAATTAATGATAGAGTTTTCGAATCTCTGATCCACTATTTGTACGAACCTATTGTCGATATTTTCAAACATGGCTGCTTGCTTAGCTGATATAATCGCGGATACTAAATTACGAATTCGCCCCTCTCCGCTTCTGTCTTCAGGCGTAGACTGCGCCGTACCCTGATTAAGTGGATTAAGGGAAACCTCTTGTGTTGTCGGGCCACTATTGTTGGCTCTTGCTGTTTGAGAGGTAGAGGCTTGACTTTCTTCGTTCGGGAGAGCAGCTTGTGACCTAGTCTTCATTCCCCCTGAACGTTGAGTAAACTCTCTACTACTACAAACTGCTCTACATTGTGGGCATGAAGAATTTTTCTTCAGCCAAGTTATTAAGCAAGCCCTATGAAAGAGGGTCGAACAAGCCGTTCGCAGAAGGTCGTCATATTCTGAAAGAGTTTCTTGGCATATGGTACAGGTCAAAGGCAAATTTCCCGTACTATTACGATCTGACATTTTCACTCAAGGGTATAGTAACAACCATGATAAAAAAATAGGAAGGTAGAACCGCTGAGAGGAATTTTTCAAATTCTTGACGTTTGCAAACAATTTAATTTTAAAATTTTACACACAAACTCACACACACGTTCTCATTTTCAATCTCAAACAACAAGAACTTTGAACAATTCCTTTTTTTTACTCTCAATTTTATACGATTTTAAAATGTTGGCAAACTTCAAAAAAAAATCATGGCCGACGCATTGAGAGAACGGTTTTACCTTACTACGTGTAGGGTTTGTATTTGTGTTACTGTCTTTTATTGTACTGTGTTAATTTCAACTTTGTAATTTTAGAAATGTTATATTTAAGTGATTTTGTAGTTCAAACATCAAAGAGAAAATTTTATGATTCAAACATTTTTCTTGTAATTGTTAACAATCGAATTTTATACAATATTAAATATTAAATTGAATTTCTTTAAATCCTTGATATACTCACTACTACATTTGGCGATCCTGCCAGGAGAGGCAATAGTTGTAGTTGGAAGCAAAAAAAAAAAAAATAGTTTTAAGAGTGCTGTAAGCTCACGACATTTTCGGTCAGCAAGCATTTTCCCTGTTGTGAGTATAGTTCTGCTTAGAAACAGTGTAATAGAATTAAATTGGCTATACCACGAAAGGACACAAGGACATGTTTAGTGTGATCGAAAGAACGGTTAAGCGTAGTCTATAGCCGAATCCGTTAATAGTTAATCGCTATCTGCATTGACGGAGAGGCACGACTACAGCACCACAATTGCGAGTACGGCGCCAACTATAACAACAACCACAATAGCAGCAACAGCCGCAGCAGCGGTTTCAACTAAAATGCGT
The DNA here is from genome assembly GCF_013731165.1 of Rhagoletis pomonella. Classification (NCBI taxonomy): domain Eukaryota; kingdom Metazoa; phylum Arthropoda; class Insecta; order Diptera; family Tephritidae; genus Rhagoletis; species Rhagoletis pomonella. The sequence continues at coordinate 14,719 of NW_023461316.1, forward strand.
CGCAACAGACAATTAAAACAGAAACAACAAACAAACGGCAGTGACGGAAGTTTCGTCAGTGGTAGCAAAAGCAGCTCTAATAAACCTCATCAGCTACATCAAGAGAAATCAGTACACTTATCAGTGTTAACGTCAAGAAAATTGTCGACTTTAGAAATTGTTAGTGGTAGCGAAAATAAGCGTGCACATAACAAAAATCACTCCCCAGCAATTGGTCGTGGTTACCGGCATCGTTCATACAACCGGGTACATAGACATCTCGTTGTCGTCAGCATACATTTAAATAAGAGCAGCTGCATAACGTGTGGAGTCGACAAGAGAAAATCTCTTGTCTTCTTTGTGTCTGTTCATTACTGGCAACAATAACAACGGAAACAAGCTGCAGCAACAACAACGGCAACAAGTAGCAGCTATCAATATCGGCGATAAGCAGCAGCAACAACGACACCAAATCACAGCAACCGGCACAGCAGCCGCAGCAACTATCAGGTCGACTGTGCTGCTAATATCAGCAGTTTCAGAGCACAGTGGTGAGCTGTATCTTTTCATCTAATATTTTTGACAAATATATTTATAAATATATAAATTGTAAATACTCCTTATAGAGATTATTTGAAGTTATATTATGTTTCGTTCACCACCACACGCCACACATACATCTACAAGGGCTAATAATTTAAATGACTCGCTTATAGATTTGCAAAACAACTTTTTTCAAGAGGAGTTGGCAAATCCTTATGCTAGTCAAAATAATAATGAGGTGTATGCAACCTCAGTCAAGCTTCCACAGTTTTGGACAAGTTGTCCAGAAGGTTGGTTTGTACATACAGAAATGCAATTTAACATGAAAAACATTACACAAGATACTACAAAATATGAACACACAATCACAGCGCTTCCGCAAGAAGTAATAGTTACAATATTAGATTTCATTCAAAATCCTCCGCATAACAACAAGTTTTCAGAATTAAAGAAAGTCTTAATTGAAAGGCATTCTTTAAGCGAAAATAATAAATTAGATAAAATTTTGTCAGATTCAGAGATGGGTGATCGTAAACCCTCTGAACTTTATCGGTCGCTCATGTTGCTTGCAGGTTCCAATTTTAGTCAAGATATTTTAAAGAAACTTTGGCTGAGAAAATTGCCAAAAAATCTTAGTGTGATACTAGCTAGTTCAAGTACCAATGATATAAATGAATTGGTGAAACTAGCTGATAATATTTGGGAAGTGATTAATAAAACCGAAATATCAGCTATGAATAGTTTTCAAAATTCTAAATCACAAGACACAATTATTGAGAATTTAGTTAAAATGACGAATCTTACGTGCGAAAATTTTCAAAAAACTCTCCCTTGAATTAAATTCTATTAAGCAACAAATTAATCAAAATTCTAGATATAGATCATATAATAGGAATTGTCTTAGAAGTCCATATAGAGGTAGATCAAAATCTCGTGATAGTCAAAATTGGTTATGTAGATACCATTACAAATTTGGTGATAAGGCTCAGAAATGTCAACAGCCTTGTGCTTTTTCTAAAAACAAAAATTCGTTAGACTAGAGTCATCCGTTGTTGTGGCGGCAAACAATGGAAATTTAGATATTACCACACGTCGCCTATTTATTTTTGATAAAACAAACAAACTAAATTTTTTGATTGATAGTGGAGCAGAAATTTCTATACTTCCGGTAAAAAAATTCCCTCATACAAAACGTTCTTCAGATATAATACTTACTGCAGCCAATGGTTCACCGATTTCAACGTATGGTAAAAAGATTTTAAATATAAATTTAGGCTTAAGACGCGAGTTCCCATTTACGTTTCTCATAGCTGATATTGCGAAACCCATTATTGGAGTAGATTTTCTTTGCAAATACGGTCTCTTAATTGACATTAAATGCAAACGTTTAGTTGATCCAGTAACAAGTCTTTCGGTTAACACAGTTTCACGAGTTTGTAACATTTCGCTTCCTAAAATTTTCGTAGTAGAGAACAAGTATACAAGATTGTTGAAGGAGTTTCTTTCTTTGATCACTGAACCAGATTATTCGAAACCGGTTAAACATTCTACGGTTCACAGACTTTTTACTGAAGGAAATTTGCCATTCTCCAAGCCAAGGCGCTTGGATCCGATTAAATTTAAAGTAGCCAAAACTGAATTCGATTTTTTAGTGAGGTCAGGGATTTGTAGACCTTCAAATTCTTGTGCAGCATCTCCATTGCATCTAGTACCTAAAAAAGAACTCAATGACTGGCCTTGTGGTGATTTTCGGAGACTTAATGTTGTAACTGCACCGGACCGTTACCCTTTACCTCATATTCAGGATTTCAATATGAATCTCAGAAATAAGTTTATATTTTCGAAATTATATTTGGTAAGGGCCTATCGGTATGTTTGACTTTATACGAATGCCTTTCGGACTAAGAAATTCAGCGCAAACTTTTCAAAGATTTATTAATGAAGTAGTTAGTAGTTTAGATTTTGTTTTTACATATATTGATGATCTATTGGTTGCAGGTGAAAATGAAGAACAGCATTTTAAAGATCTCCGTATACTTTTCCAACGCCTAACAGAATACGGGTTAAATATCAAACCAAGTAAATGTACTTTTGGTGTTACAAGTGTTGACTTTTTAGGACATAATATTTCTGGGGCAGGAAGTAGACCCTCTGATGAAAAATTGATAGCTATTCGTGGTTTTGAACGTCCAAAATCTATTAAACAGGGGCAGAAATTTATAGGCATGGTTAATTATTACCATCGATATGTACCAAAATTAGCTGAGTTTACGGCAGTTATCTACAATTTAATCAATCGAACAACTAAGAATCGTGACAAGTCCTTAATTTGGGATGACACAACAAATAAAGCCTTTTAATGTATTAAAGAAAAGTTTGCGTCTACGATATTGTTAAATCATTTCAACAAAGATGCCAAACTCTCTTTAAATGTGGATGCATCTAATACGGCAATTGGTGGTGTCATACATCAAACGTTTGATAATAAATCAGAGCCACTAGCTTTCTTTTCTAAGAAACTTTCTCCATCCGAAGTTAAGTACAGTGCATTTGACAGGGAGTTGCTAGTTATTTATTTGAACATTAAACATTTTCGCTATCTTTTAGAAGGACGACAACTTACAGTTTTTACAGATCACAAGCCTTTGATATATGCTTTAAGTTCAAAAACCGAACGTAGTCCGAGACAAACTAGACATATGGAATTCATTGCACAATTTACTAATGACATACGATATATTAAAGGACAGGAGAACATTATAGCTGACACATTATCTCGAGCTTTCGAAGTTGATGCAATTAAGGGTACAGAACTGAATTTCAAAGTTTTACAAAATGAACAAGAACAGGACGAGGAACTAAACACATTAAAATCTGGAGACACATCACATAACCTAAAATTAATTCAAATTCCACTTTTAAATTTTAATATTTGGTGTGAAATGACAGGTGAGAATCCTAGGCCATTTGTTCCAAATTGTTTACGCAAGACAGTGTTTAATAAGTTACATGACATTACATATCCTGGTACAAAAGCTACACGTCGTCTAATTATTAAAAAGTACTATTGGCCAAAAATGCACAAAGAAATTAATATTTGGTCAAAAGAATGTATAAATTGTCAAAAATCGAAGTCTAATCGTCACACTAAATCTCCTGTAATTAAAATTTCGATTCCCAAAAGTAGATTTGAGCATATTCATTTAGATATTGTTGGACCTCTTCCTGTATCGAAAGGACATCGTTACATTTTTACAATTGTTGACAGGTTCACGCGTTGGCCCGAGGCATACGCATTAAAGGACATTTCAGCGGCAGTGGTTGCACATAAATTTTTTAGAGAATATGTTTCACGTTTTGGGGTACCGTTAAAAATCACTACAGATCAGGGTACTCAGTTTATGTCAAAATTGTTGTCGGAACTAACGAAATTGCTTGGTAGTCATCACGTTACAACTTCTGCATATCATCCTCAAGGGAATGGTATGGTAGAACGGTTTCACAGGCAGTTAAAAGCTACGATAATGGCTACAAATGGAACCAACAATTGGTATGAGGAGCTGCCGATAATACTTATGGGTTTACGATCGATGTATAAAGAAAGTATTTCAGCCACATCATCTAAGATGGTTTTTGGACAAAATTTACGCCTACCCGGTGAACTTGTGGTCCCAACTGAAGTTTTAGGCAATTTACGGGAACATTTAAAAATGTTAAATCAAATTTAAGTTATAATCAAAATTCTGATACTGGTGTATATATACCAAAGGATTTGGAGACTTGTAAATTTGTTTTTATGCGTGTTATTTATAAAAGATCATTGCAACAACCATACGATGGACCTTCTAAGGTTGTTGAAAAAAACAAAAAATATTTCAAATTTGAAGTAGATAATGAGGTTAAAACAATTCCGATAGACAGACTAAAACCAGCAATTATTGAAACAGAACTAATACCAGAAACAAACACTAATACAATGAATAACACAACATCAAATAAGAAACGAGTTACTTTTAATTTATGTAACATTAATTCACTAGAAGGCGGAGTATTGTGGGTTTGTATTTGTGTTACTGTCTTTTATTGTACTGTGTTAATTTCAACTTTGTAATTTTAGAAATGTTATATTTAAGTGATTTTGTAGTTCAAACATCAAAAGGAAAACTTTATGATTCAAACATTTTTCTTGTAACTGTTAACAACCGAATTTTATACAATATTAAATATTAAATTGAATTTCTTTAAATCCTTGATATACTCACTACTACACTATGCTTTTATCATGGTAACAGCAATAGAATGTGTATATTCGTTGAAATTTGGGCGACTTGACGCCAATTGCGAACCAATAAAATTTTATTATTTTGCACAAACAACTAATTTAAAGTAAGACGCGTGGAATAAATGGGGAGTTTTAGTTTAATAAAGCGGATTTACTTCTTCTCAACCATAAAAATTTGGCCTTACTTTCTAGTGATGATTGCTTACGTAGCTTTATATGTATATACCTATATATATGTTATATTGAGTTTATTTACCGAAATCAGCAGACAATAAAATGGGAACTAAAACGCAGATGGTATTTCGTAAGAGATAAAGTCAATGTTTGGTTAACCTTTCGTTATAAAAACTAACTTCCAGAACATGTTACCCTTATACCAATTAAAAGAAATATGTCGATTATTAGTTACGTATCTATTGGATTGCATGCGTGTACACAAGGGTCAAGAGTCGAGCATTCAGCTCAATACAATTGAACTTCCACGTGCTGCATTTCTAAATCACAACTAAACAAGTAACTCATAAACCTATTGCAGTATACAAGTATTCAAGCAGATTGATTTGACTAGTTGAAACTAAAATATTGAAAGTAATGAAATTATTTGCATACACCTACGGGTGTTATTAATCATTTCAGAGAAATTATCTTGCTAAAATCTTGTGACAGGCAAGTAGCTAGACATATAGTCTTTACTATCTAACTTCCAGGAACCACAGTCAGTTAGATTGAAAAGATGGAACCACATAGTACAAACCCCAAACAACTTATTCGTAATTGCTATGTGGCCCCACGTTGGGCGCCATTTTATTCTGTTATGAAACCGCTGGCCATCTACCAAAAATGTATTGGGAACCTCAGCTCAATTTGACTCACACGATTTTGTTTAGCAACTACGTATTGTGTGCATCTGGCTATGTTTCCACCCCGCAGCTTCAGCCATAGTGAGTTCGCTTATAGCGCTAAAACAGTATGATTTTCGTCCCATGCCAACAGCTCTAAAGAATAAATTCAAATTATGCACACAGAGAGAGATTATCCTAGAAAATAACGAGGCAAAGAAATAATAGCCAATGTAGGATTGCTGATTCCAATATTTTAACTAAAACACAGACTCGTCAGGGAAATTTACAGGTCTGTCCATGCCCACCCATCCTTGGTTCTAAAGATGTTTATTAGAAACCCATTCGTACCTACCTAAACAATCATCAAAAGATTTCAGACCAAGTAGATTTCAATTAGCAATCCATTATAAATTCCATATTTATTCACATACTGACTAAATTTAACATTAAGTTTATAACTGATGCTTTCCATTTCCAGACAACCGGTCAGGTACGAGCATGATATTTAATTTCGACCAAACTCAAATACATTGTTTGTTGGTCCAAATAATGAGACACGTATTTTTTCTTCAAGCCAAATCTCTAATAGCGAAGATTTTTTTTTTCTGAGTTATGATTTTTTATAGAAAATATAACTTTTTGTGGTACATACTACAATATTCTTATATTGTTTAACTAAATGGAACATATGTATGTAATATATCAGCAAAAAGTACAGCCGTGATCATTTTTTGTGTATCAAATAGATATTAGAACACACTTTCCACCATACAGTTTCGAAATACAAAGTCACATTTTCCAGCTTTTTATAATCGAAACTGTATGGTGGAAAGTGTGTTCTAATATCTATTTGATACACAAAAAATGATCACGGCTGTACTTTTTGCTGATATATTACATACATATGTTCCATTTAGTTAAACAATATAAGAATATTGTAGTATGTACCACAAAAAGTTATATTTTCTATAAAAAATCATAACTCAGAAAAAAAAATCTTCGCTATTAGAGATTTGGCTTGATTGTAGTTCAAAGTGTCTCTTTTCCGGTAAAAAAAAGTTTGAGAGAAAAAAAATACACTTTTTGAGAAATTAAATTTAAAAAAAAATTTGCACTTTTTGTTTATTGTTAAATAAAAAATTTTAAATAATAAAAATCAATAATTGTATCATTCTATCTTGAAGTGACAAGAATTACTGAAATTTGAGTAAAAACATTGTTGGAATCTATTAAATTTTGACAAAGTTATGGGCATTTAAAAAAAAAATTCCAACTGTCAATTCGAATAATCGATTTTTGCCTGAAAAACAAAATCGCGTTTAATTCGGCCGAAAAATTTTTCCGAGCCAAAAGAAAAAATACGTGTCTCATTATTTGGACCAACAAACAATGTATTTGAGTTTGGTCGAAATTAAAAATCATGCTCGTACCTGACCGCTTGTCTGGAAATGGAAAGCATCAACTATAACTGGTCTGATATCCACCCTACCAACACCAACTACAACTAATTTAGTATTTAAATTTCAAATAGACCTTATCCTTAGCCGAAGATGTTTAACTTTTGTTTTATTATTATTATTAAGGGCCGGTTTTTCAATTGTCAGATACATTCTCCAGCAGGGACCGTAACAGTTACAACTTTTATTAAAAAAATCACTCTTTAACAATTATTTTTTGATTTTTATTTAATTACTCTTTAAATAACCGTTATTTCTGACTTTTATTTTATAAATCGAAAATAAGAGTTATTTTTGATTTTTATTTAAATAATCTGCAAATAACAGTTATTTTTGATTTTTAAATTATATGTCTTAAATAACAGTTATCGAAGACTTTTATTTATAAAAGTCATAAATAAAAATCAGTCACTGATCTTTATTTTTTCAATCATACTTATAAAAGTCATTTGAATAAGTCGTAGTAAACTTTTGTTTTCCAACACCTTCTTAACTGCGAAAAATGTTAATGACTTTTATAAGATTGATTTAAAAAATAAAAGTCGGTCACTGATTTATATTAATGACTTTTAAAAGTAAAAGTCACTGACTGATTTTTATTGATGACTTTTATAAATAAAACTCTTCAATAACTGTTATCTAAGCCATATAATATAAAAATCAAAAATAATTGTTATTTTGGATTTCTAATATAAAAATTAAATATAATTGTTATTTTTTTAAATTTTGCATAAAAATTGCAAATAAAAATTTATTTTCAAATTTGAGTCTCGGTGCAAAACGAAATCGATTGGTATGTTTCACTTAGTTGTAGAACATTTCCTTCATAGCGAAGTTTTCCATGACAGTTTTCATCAATAACTGTTATGTTCGGTCCCTGTTCTCCAGATAGCAATTCAACGAATAAATTTATTTCCTCGTTTATTCTACTGAATAAAAACTTTGAGTTTTTCATTCTTGGGATAAGTGGTAGATAACTATTCTTCTGTATTTGCAGAAGTGTGGCAACATGAATGGTTATCAAAAAATGAGTACGAACAAAATATATTGGAAACACCTTGTGAAAGAAAAGGACAACAGGTTAATTGCTCAATGTGATTGTCAAAAAAGTATGTATAATCTTATTTTTTGTCAAGTCTGCCAATTGTAAAATGGAAGAAATGGAAATTGTTGAAAATATTGAAATTGTTGAAAATGTCGCGAGAAAAAGGCAAAGATCTGCCAATTTTACTCAAACAGAAGTGCGAATATTAACAGAAATTGCTGCAAAATACAAGCATATATTGGAGAACAAAAAGACAGACACTGTAACCAATAAGGAGAAAGAAGCGTCATGGGAGAAAGTTGCAAAGCTCTTCAATTCATCCTCCGGTGGAACTGCACGCTCGACATCTACTCTAAAATTGAAATATGAAAGCTTGAAAAAGACATTGAAAAACAAAGTAGCCATAAATCGGCAGGAACTTTATAGAACTGGCGGAGGGGCTTATTCCCAAATTCCATATTCAGATGTGGAAAATCAAATACTAGCTATGTCTTCCAACGTAGATGGTTTGCATAACAGGCATGACTCCGATGGCGTTGAAGGTAATTATCTCTCATTTTGTTCAATGAATTGTTACTAATGGAATTAGTGTTTCAGCTCCACATATAAAACAAGCGGAGGATTTGGTTACATATGTCGTTGACGACACCTTTCTGTCTGATGGTACAAAATTATACACATAAGTTGCATTTTTATACCCGAGCGCACTTGTGCACAAGGGTATTATAACTTTGTTCACATAACGGTTGTTTGTAACAGGCAAAACGAATCGAGATAGATATAGACAAATGTATACATAAATGATCAGAATGAAAAGAGAAATCGATTATGCGGTGACTGTCTGTCCGTCCGTCCGTCCGTCCGTCCGTCTGTGCACACGATAACTCGAGTAAAAATTGAGGTATCTTAACGAAACTTGGTACGTAGACTTCTTTTGTGCATAGGACGGACGGTATTGAAAATGGGCGAAATCGGACAATAACCACGCCTACCTCCCATATAACGGTAATTTTCAGAAATACGAAATGTGCGATATTTTAGTAACTACTGAAGATAATTCACTCAAAATTGATATTTACAATGAGTTTTAGACGAAAAATAAGAATATTAAAAAATTTTGGCAAATGGGCGTAGCCACGCCTACTTATGGTTACATGTGTATATCTTGGTAACCGCTGCACCAATTTCTTCCAAGCTTGGCCCAGTTATTGGTCCTGCTACAACATACAAAATGGCCGAAATTTTTTAAAATCGGACAATAACCACGCCCACATCCCATATAACGGTAATTTAGAAAAATACGAAATCCTCGATAAATCAGTAAATATTAAAGCTAATTTATTCAAAATTGATGGTTGCAACAATTTTATACCAAGAAATACGCTTATGATACAATTTTGGAAAATGGGCGTGGCACCGCCCACTTATGATCACATATATGTATCTCGCTAACCGTTCTAGCAATTTGAACCAAACTCGGTATGGTTATTGTGCTTGCCACATAAAAGCAAAGCGTTGAAAATTATTGAAATCGGACTAAAATTACGACCGCTTTTCATATAACGGTATATTTCAGAAATGCTTGAAACTGCAATATTTCGAAATTTAAGGACGCTAATTTACTTAAAATTTATACACCCCGGCTTATCGTGTAGCGGCAGCTTTCGGAAAGGTGGAAAACATATATTTAATAATTGCGCCGGGTATTTAATGTTCGGCTCCGCCCGAACTTAGACTTTCTTACTTGTTTAATTCCACATTTTCATATCTATTACTTACCTTACCACAACCAGCGAATGCTGAAGTCGAGTCAGGAGAATATGAAAGTATGTATTCTTATTGATATGTTCCCTGTAATCTTAAATGTTAAAGCATCAGCATTTTTTATTACCAAACCAAATTAGACACTACCTTTACCACGGTATGTTGCTAATTTTTTGTTACAGCCCGCAACAAAAGATAACACCCTAATATTTTCCCCAGGTTTGACTACTTGTCTTTTGATCATTTATTTTATTTATTAATCATCATCATTTCCCATCTGAAATTTTCTGACTGAATCCGAATATGAAGTGAAATTTTATGAAAGTTTAAGAGATATATCAAAATTTCGGTCTTTTGAGATCTGAAACAAAGTGCAAAGTGTTCACATCCGCTTTTTTCATGTACTTCAAAGTATGCTATTTTGAAAATACAATAAGACCCATTATATCTACATTTAATAATTAATGTAGGAGTTACGGACACTTAAGTAGAAAGACACACAAATACTTTCCATACAAATTTATGGTTTCATTAATTGTTCAAGCTTTGACTAAAATTTTAGATCGTAAATTTGTATGAAAACCTTAAACTTAATTATAAAACCTTCTACTTAAGTGCTCATAGCTTCTACGTTTGTTATTAAACTAAGATAAGCAGGGTCTTATTATATTTACAAAAGATTATACTTTCAAGTACCAGAAAGAAACCGGAAGTGAACACATTTCTTCATATTGATTGTGGTACCGAAAGTAATCCAGTTGGAAAATGTTGTTGGCATAGATGTTAATAAATTTAATAAGATCCACTAATATAAAAGGAAATCTTTAGGCTAACTGCTTCCGAAGATATTTGCAATTTAGGACACCGAATTTTTTTCAAAACCAATTTGGCTATATCTCAAGAATTGTTCTACTTTCTTGAAATTTTGTTTCATAATCCGATTCAAGATAAAATTTTACATTTTTTTAAATCTGTTTACTGGTGTTATTATTAAAGCACAACTCATTATTGATAATTTTAGCATATAAAAGATTACGTCGTATTTAATAAAATGCGCGATACCGTCATGAAAACAAATTACCAAAAATCAACGGAATTTTTAGCAACTTTATTACTAAAATTTAATAAGCTATAAAACTGGATACTAAAAATTTCTAGGAATTCTGATTAACATGCTTAAAGTTGAGAAGAAAAAGTCGTAGAATTTTCATAATTTAATTTAAAGTTTAAAATTTGGATTTACATGGTTTTTGTTAGTTAATGAGATATAGTTTAATAAATAACACAGTGCACCACTCAAATCCTCATCCGTTTTTTTGACGAATTTTCTAAAATTAAATAAACTATGCACACTTCGATTTTTTTACGAAATTTCGAGAGAAAATCGAAAAAGCAATGAATTTTCATGCTGCTATTTGAAGTATTTCTTGCAGAACTGTTTCAGAATTTTATTTATTTTTCGTATAGAAATTTCTTTACGAGTTCGTGTCAACCATTTCATATAATGAGCATTAAACAAACAAAAATAGTTAAAACTAATCGAAATGATGAGGTGCTATCGTTTCTTCGCGGGCTGCACCATATTCAAATGAAAAATTTTCAAGATCATCCAGTTCCTTAATTACCGAGATAATTAAAAAATATTAAAATTAATGAGTAGTAATGGGCGGACAATAGGTATATGTTGTATCAATTACTATATTTTCGTAAAAGAAAAATAAATTAAAACTAATAAAAAATAAATAAATGGCCAAAACTTTTAAAGATAAATTGTTTATAATTTTTTGCCGGTAGTGTACATTAAACTATATAAAACTATTGTCTAGCGTTGTTTTACATTGTTATTAAAGATTCAAAGTATTCTAACAGTAAGTTTCTGACATCTCCATAGTCTGCAATAAGTGGGTCTAAAGTTTCTATCCAGATAAACATTCACTTCTGGGTCTTCTGGTGGTTTATCTTCTTTCATATCAATTGTAATATTATGTATAACAGCTGTTGCAACTATTGTATCCTGTACCAAAGGAATTTGGCACCTCATCCCAATACTCAAAACTGGAAATCGTCGTTTCCATACACCAAAGCAGCGTTCAATGACGTTTCTTGTTCTAATGTGTGACTCATTGAAAAGGCGTTCTGCTGGAGTTCTGGTATTAACAAAGGGAGTAACCAAATTATTGTTTAGAAAATATCTACTATCTCCAAGAATCAGTCCACTGCCGAAAGTTCCACTGTCAAATGCGTATTTTGCAGACGAATTCAAGAATATCAAGGAATCATGAGTAGACCCAGGCCATCTCGCGACTATGTTTTGAAATTTCAATTTGACGGTGCACATAG
>NW_023461317.1:0-26966 GCF_013731165.1 Rhagoletis pomonella
GGAGAGCGACTGCTTACCACGATTGCTAAAAGGAGGAGAAGCTAGTTGCCAATTCAAGAGGCGAAATGACACACATATAGAATTGATAAACGAGAACACCATTTTCATCTCCAACTACCAAGGCAAAATCAGGAGCAATAATGGTTCAGAGGTAATAAACGGCACATATGTCATCCAATTGCATAATGAAACAGTTAGAATCGGTGACCAAGAGTTCTCTAGCAGCGAGGCGGTTACAACGCATGCCCTGCCATCTATACTATCTAACGTAAAGAATCACACCACGAGGATAAACTTGGAATATGTCCACGACATCACGATGAAGAACGTAAAATATTTGGGGTATGTTAATGAAAAGATCAATTTTTCCCTCATTACAGAAGCCATTTCAATCCTTGCAATACTATTCATTGCCGGCCTGCTGTGGAGATGCTACACCGAAAGACTAGATCTGCCACCGGTCCAGATTCCTTCACATTGGACAGGAAATGTCAGCGTTAACAAAATCATCAAAGGAAAATCCGCACCCGAACTATATTGCGTAGATAATAGCCTACCAGCTACAGCGATCAGGACCAACATAACATCGGAAAGCCAAAATAACTCACTGCAAAATTTTACCCCCTCACGATTTTCAACTTTCAATCTACGGGACGTAGGTCTTTAAAGGGGGAGGAGTTATCTTACCTGTAATACCAATACCGATCAATGGCGCACCCTTTACTCACGTTGCCAGGCATGTGACCATATTGTTGCACTTACTAACTTTGCTGACGCGGCACACGCGCAACCACCGATCAGGTCAAGTATCGGAATTATTGAAATCATGGGAATTGCAATATAAGCAATTCCTGTCTGCACGCGCAAGCCCCAACTTGCGAAATGTGGGAACTGCAACCTTAGCATAAGTAGTTAGGAGTAAGAGGTTAGCCAGTAAGTCAATTCATATGTTTCAGTTAGTTAATTTTGGGACGTGCAAGTGACACGTAATAAATTGTGATAAGCTCAACTCGAGTTGTCCGTCTTTTAATTACGGTTTGAATAGCATCGGCGAACAGTGGGTTCGCCGCACCATTAATTTTTTATATCTCTCGCGACACGAGAGATTAACTTACATATGTAAAATTTTTCGTCATACCGGCATTACACATCATAAATTTGAAACAAGTCTAGAATACCAATTGTTTAGCTATGGAAAAACCAAAAATGCAAATAGATTTTTAATTTACATAGTAAAATTAAAAAACATTTTTATAAAAAACTACACAAGTTTCTCTTTCTTTTGTCATATCATATGTCTACTTTCTGTTTTTCCGGAGAAGGGCCCTTGTTCGAATAAACTACAATATCGCTCATTAACTTCAATAGGTTCAAAATTAGGCAAGACAAAAATATGCTCAAAAACTTTACTTTGAATGAAACCATTTTCGAATCAAGTGAAACCCTTTTAAAATTCAATGCAACCTTTTTCAGGTTAAGCGAAACCATTTTCAAATTAAATAAAACTTTTTTCAGATGAAGCGCAACCTTTTTCAAATTAAATGAAACCTTTTTCAGATTCAATGAAACTTTATTCAAATTAAATGAAACATTCTTAAATTAAGTATCAAACATTATTGAGTTAAGGAAATTAACTTTACCTATTTAGAGCCATTTGCACCTTGCCTGACTATCACTTACCCCCAGTTACATACCGTTATCGACGCCATGCGTATAACAGGAAGTCGATAAAGTGTTAACCAGACATAATGCAAGCGGCTCTACTTCATAGTTTATAAAATTAATGAAGAGCTTGTCCATTCGCCGCCTTCGGAAATTGAATGATCACGCCCATAACAGTTCGCACAGTCATTTTGACTAATTTTTGCGATACTTTCTTCAATTACAAACTATGTATGTTGCGCTCAGTAATTGTGCCACTTAATAATGATCAGGCATGGAATTTTACCGCCGAAAATGTCTTTCCTATGTAATGGTCGACTGGATTGTAAATAAGAAATTGCTTTCGTTTTGGAAAAAAATATATATATATGTACATATTACTGGCAAGTTGCCGGCATTATTGCCGCAACATGTTGCTAAGATCGAACTTCTACTTCTGGTGAATGCATATTTCGCTGTTCGAATGTTTAAACGAATAGAAAAAAATGCACTGAACAATAACACAAATTTCTCGAAAATCGAAACACATATGAGTAGGTTTTTGGGTTTAAATCGGTCTTTTCAACCGAACCACCACCTTGACCAGATTACCAGAGGAAAAATCGTAAGTTAAAAATTTTACCAGCTAAAGCAAACCATTCCCACCAAGAATATTAATAGAAAAATAATTTTAAATTTGGGTAGATTTTTGAAATCAACATTCTCGGGGTGCTTCTGTCAATTGGATGGCTTATCTAGCCCATTTTGTTCATTTTGATGGAGTATTTTCTTTCCGAAAACGTTCCAAGTTTCCTAAATCAAGGTAAATAGAACTTCCACAGATAATTCTTATATACATATGTATGTACCAAAACTTATACGATATCAAAAACAATCGTATGTACATACGTAACCGCTCAACAGTTTAATTTTCATATGTACTTATACATTTGTATGTACCACTTTTAGACGCGGTAGTTTACCGTACTTATCCGTGCCTGGGCGCACAGAAAACCAAAGTGGCCAGCAAGGGTCGCCATCGGCTAGCTCCAATACAAATTGAATACCCTGCGTCAGTCACCTAGAATCATCTGCACCGCGCGGTTTAATTAACCAAAAAAACTCCAACTCCAGAAAATTTCGAGGAGCCTCATGGCCGGCTGTCCGAAAAGTGCTAAAAAAATAAGTGACCAGAAAAATAAAATAAGAATTTTTGGAAAAACGCGTATAGCCCATAATTTGAGTATAGCCCATAATTTGAAAAGAAAAGAACATATAAAACAATTGAAAAAAAAAAACAAAAGTTGGAAAAATTCCGTAGGGAAGTGAGTATAGCTGATAAAAAAAAGATTAAGAAAAAAATTAAAAACAAAAATAAAAAAAATTTAATAATTAAATTAGTTGTATGAAATTGTCTAAAAAAGCGGGAGAAAAAAAAGTGATATTAAAAAAAATTGCTGTGTAAACTGTACCTAGGAAAGGCAGGTAAATACAGTGATTAGGTACATAAGTACATAAAAATCTGAACACAATAAAAAAGGAGAATACATTCACATAAGTAACTAAGTAGGGTGTAGGGTATAGTGGAAAATTGTACGAATGTGAATCAATATGGACTGGTTTTGGAAAAACAAAGTTATTTTGAGCAACGGGTCATAGTGAAAAAAGGTAAAAGTTTGATTCTAGCAGAAAAAGAAACTATTGTTAAAAAAAAAATTTAAAAAAAATAAAAAATAAATAAATAAATTGTTGAATAATGCGTAAAATTTGAATAACCGAACGACATACACACTTATGTACATATATGGAAGAAACCCAAAATAAGCATTAAAACCCTTCTACCATAGCAGAATTTCACCAACACTACCAGGAAATCCTCGAAAGGCCTTTCAGCGATTCCGGATGAGTGGGTAAGTCAACTAATTTCATATATGCTAAATATATCTGTGTATGTGTGTCTATTTTAATTTTCTGCCAACCGGAGCGCAGAAATGTTAATTAAATATGCATAATGCTAATACGCATCATATTGTTGTTCTCCGTTTGCTTTGCATTGTGTGTTGTTGCATTTTGGCTGGGCTTAGGAAAATTTAAGCAATAGTATAACACTTAATTCATGTGTATAACAGTCGACCGCTGGCTACGTTGTTGTTGCGGTTTATACAATTGCTTTGACTCTGCTTACGCCTTCCTATTGCTGTCCTCGCTGTTTGACAAACACACGTATGTACATACAGAAATTTTTTTTTTTTGTTTTTTTGCCAACGGGACGAAGTTCCAAAAACCAGTTTTGTTGATATCATAATTGGAAACTCAAGCTGAATTATGTTATTATGAATTTTAATTTTCATTGAGAGCGTGTTAACAAATAGAAAAATTGTGAGTAGGTTGATGTGGACAAAAAAAAGTGTCATGATATATAAATTACATGCGATAAAATTTTGAATTAAAGGCGAATTTCCGATAGAAGAATAAGCAGACATTTCTGGAGTTAATTTACACAAGAAAGGAAAAGTTCATCACTACTTGAAATTAGAATTTGTTTTCAGGTTTAAAAATTTTCCGCACCTATTCATAGTATAGCTTTGTAAAATCTATAAAACTAGGGTATAAGATTTAGAGTATAAGATTTAATTATAGTGGAATAAATAATGTAAGTTAATACATATGTACATCAGAATGTGCTAATTGCCTCTTTTATTCCTTGGTAATGTGGGCCGTTTAAAGAATGTACGGGCTTTTGGGTATATATTGGTGCAACCAAAAGCATAGGTAGGGGGGGTAATGAAAAGCACCCAGTATCGCGCCTACATCTTGTGATACTCCTGGCCTTTTAAATGACTTTCCATTAGTACCGGTTTATTGTATAAATTTTGTTCTTCCCGTCTTTTATCATTTCTAGATTTTTTTTTTTTAAGAAAAGGGTTTAAAAGGGACTCTGATAATAAAATGTTTTGTAATGCTCTGGTTCAAGGAATGCCAAGAATCCCCCCCGCTCGACTGTTAGCTAGTTTCATGAATGGGTCCCGACCGGCATACACTTTTCCAGCAACAAAATCATGGGTTTTGAGAGACAAGCTTTCTTCCGTGATTGCTTACAACGACAGTAGGTAGAAGTTGCGGTTCTTCCTCTGCAAATTACCTATGGCATACCCATTCCATCCTTGGATTCATTACACCTATGGGGTTTAACATAGGAGAGTATACAGGCAACCACCATATCTCTTATTTCTTTGGATTTATGAATTCTGGAATTATCCTCGAGCCCCCTTACAAATTTCATTCTGGCTACGCCCTCCCTCGAGGGGCTCGGTGGGGAGCCACACCGGCTACGCCCATGATCAAAGTTAAAAAAATTTATTTTTAGTTAAGGTTAATGCCAGAATTAATAAATCTTAAGAAAAGGCATTTTCGAAGGTAAAATTCCATGCCTGAACTTAATAGTTTTGGGCCTCCCACCCCTCCCTCACCTATTTATTTCATTCTGGCTACGCCCTCGGCTCTGATCGGCATTCAATTTTATTTAGTAGATCGTGAATAAATACTTGAAAACGGGTCGAATTCATAGTAGAATGAGAAAAAATTTGTTGGTGAGTATGAATATGAAAAAATACACAAACTTTGGCAGTTTAAAGTCCAAATATACGCAGAGAAAAAAATACAGGTAAAACGCAAGTTTTTAAAAGAAATTGTAAAATAAAATTTTTTGATATAACTTTACTTGATACAAAATAAAAAATAGAGTAGACTTTAAAACGAAACATTCGCAAAACAAGAACGATCGTTATAATATATTCACCTTTTTACTGAGGAGAACAAACGAAATTGAAGAAATAACGCCAAAAATGCGTATTTCAAAATCAAAGCTAGGCACTTTTAAAATAAAAACGTTAATTTATTTTCAGTCAATTGAGTATGAAAAATATTTAAAACTAAAATGTTTTGCATTCGAAATTAAAAAGCTACCTAGCTTTAATGCAAAACATTTCATATGTTTGCATCATTTCAATCTTCAGAAAAGGCGATGAAGTATATACAAGCAATACTGCCATTTTAACCACCTAACAACATAGAAGGGACATTGGTGATACGGTGGACTTCTTTGACCGAAAAAAGCTTTGGTAAGAGTAACTTACAAAAACAAATTCTTATGGGTTATTAAATAATATTTTAAAACTTTCTTATTTTAAGTTACAAGATTTGACCAGCGTGAAGCAAAATTACCAGGCCCAGCTTGGATGTATGTATGAAATTATGTATGTACATATATAGTATATGTAAAACATCTGCATTTTATTTATTAAACTTTGTAACTTATTTATAAGTATATATCAATATATTTTTGACAATGTACATATATACCAAATGACTTGTGATTTAATAAAAATAAAATTTGAATATCATATTTGAAAACGCATATTTTTAAAATGAAGAACAACCAGTTTAGGGTTTAATTTCAACATGCGCATATTCAATTATCAAACGATCGTTTTTAAAAATGATTTCAAAATGTGCGTATCGAAACCAAAAACATGGATTTTGGAAACTAAACCTAAAATTTTCGTTCTAAAAATTTAAATAAACATTGTAGGTGCAAAACCCGGGTCAAAAGTTTTTTAAAAGTAAAACGTTCCACACAGATTTGAAAACGAAGAAAAAAAAATCAGATCAAAGCAGATCTTTTACTGCGATAACTATTCAAATTCAAAAGCAGCGCCATAACAACGAATTCACAGTAAACAAAAAAAAAAGAAAAAGAATTTAATTTGAATAAAGTTTTATTGAATCTGGAAAAGGTTTCATTTAATTTGAAAAACGTTTCGCTTGATCTAAAAAAAGATTTCATTTAATTTGAAAAAGGTTTCGTTAACCTGAAAAAGATTTCATTTAATTTTAAAATGTTCCGCTTTATTTGAAAATGGTTTCATTTAATTTAAAAAAAGTTTAATTTAAACTGAAAAGGCTATATCGCACGTTTAATAATTCAAAATTTCAATTTTGTGGGAAAACGAAATCAAAGTTTTATCAATTCATAGTTGGTATCAGGGATGTTGCGAATGTGGAATTTTAGACATCCGCGGATGCGAATGCGGATGCGGATGTTTAAACGCTAACACCCGCGGATGCGGATGCGGATGTCAAGTATTTTTATATCCGAGCGCACTTGTACACAAGGTTATTATAACTTTGTTCACATAACGGCTGTTTGTAACAGGCAAAACGAATCGAGATAGATATAGACAAATGTATACATAAATGATCAGAGTGAAAAGAGTAACCGTATGTGCACACGATAACTCGAGTACAAATTGAGATATCTTAACGAAACTTGGTATGTGTACTTCTTTTGAGCGTGGGACGGATGGTGTTGAAAATGGGCAAAATCGGACAATAACCACGCCTACCTCCCATATAACGGTAGTTTTCAGAAATACGAAAACTGCGATATTTTAGTAACTACTGAAGCTTACTCACTCAAAATTGATATGTACAATCATTTTCAAACGAAAAATAGGAATATTATAAATTTTTGGAAAATGGGCGTGAACCCGTCCACTTAAGACCTCGGTAACCGTTCGATCAATGTGTACCAATCTCGGTACGATTATTGTGGTTGCCCCATAAAGGCAAAACGTTGAAAGTTATTGAAATCTGACTAAAATTACGACCACCTTTTTATAACGATAATTTTACCCAAAATTTATACTAACAACAATCCCTTGAAAAGAAGTAACATTATTATGGAATTTTGGAAAATCTGCGTGATGCCCCCAACATATATCCATATAAGTTTATCTCACCGTAAAACCACCGCTGCTTACCATGTAGCGGTAGTTTTCGGAGAGGTGAAAAAACTATATTGAATACTTGCGCCGGGTATTTAAACTTTTTTACTTGTTAAGAAATAATTTAGGTGATTTAGTTAAATAAAAAATGGAAAGGTTAGTAATTTTTAATAATTTTTTTTTAATACTTGAATTTAATAATTGGAACATTGTATTCAATAAAAAGTTTTTAAAGGGTCGTAAATCAAACCTGCGCCACTAAATAACAACTCGCTCGCTGCGAAAAACTTGAAACTTGACAAAATTATAAATTCTTTTCGATTGACGCTGCACCAGTCGAGAGGACTTTCAGTTATATATTTTTATTTTTTTGCGGTGCAATAATTCTTTTTTGGGAATTGCATCGGTCTGCAAATGTCGTATGTATCATCCTGACTTTCATCTTCACAATCTAGTATCATGGCAAGATCGTTGTTTAAACACCGTTGTTTTCCAAAGAATTCTTCATTCTCATTCTTTTGGTTGTTTCTGAATGTGGAGAACCAGTAACATCAACAGCTTTTTCGATTATAGTTTTTGTAATTCTTTTTTGATCTTTTCTTCTGTGACTGGCCAGATATACCTTTTTATAATTGCGCTTGCATAATATTCCAGGGACCGAAAATAACAGTTATTTTTTTACCAGTTAAACGTGGCCTAATATTTTTTATTCCGAAAGTTTTTTCTGGATAATAAACAAACAGCTTATCAAAATTAAACAAAATTGGTATTTCATGCGAGAGGACTGAAATAGATTTTAAACAGAAATAACGAACGAAAGTTACCACCTCTATATATATATTTTCTTTATATCATTTAATACTAAAGAGATTCATATACCTGACCCAAGGTTTGTTCTATGGTAATTAATTATCACTTTTTATTGAAATATTTTTCAATAGGTGACTTTGCTTGTTTAGACATTTCAGTTTTAAGCTATTTAAGTCCTCTTTCATTTGATACCAAACTTGTTTAATTTGGATAAGCGGTTTGTTTATTGTCCAGAAAGGACTTTTAGTTGGGAATAAAAAATATTTGGCAAAGTTTAACTCGTAAAGAAAATAACTGTTACTTTCGGTCCCTTCAATATTCGCATTCGCAAAAGATCCGCATTGATTATTGCGAATGCGAAAGCGAATGCGAATGTTAAAATTAATGCGGAAGCTCCGCGGTTGCGAATGCGAATGCGAATATTCGCAACAACCCTGGTTGGTATACAAAAAGACAAGATGGAAAGACACATATCATCGCCATATTTGGGAAGTTTGGTTGTCTATTAGACTGAACATATTCTACTTATCAAGCTTACTGATTGCATAATGTACTCTCCAAAAACGTAAATTTTAAGTTACTTCTCAATATTATTAAACGTGCGATATGATCATTAAAACTACCCCAAAATAATTAAAAATATGCTTGAAAATGTATACAATGTATATAAAGCTGTATATACTTATACATTAGACTGCATCACTCCACATACAAAAAAAAAATCGGTACTGTTTTTCCACCGGAATTATAATAGTAATAATCGCAATGGTTTTTACCCTCCATTCCCGCTCATCCGCACGAGGAGCGCAGTCTGCATGACGTACGGAACCAATATTTTCAATTTTTGCGCCGAGTCACGATAGGCAGGAGTTTGTTAAGTGTCGAGATCTAAAACTGTCCAGCCACAGAACTAAATTTATCAGTTGATTTGAGTTGTTCATTTTAATGATTCATTTATATACAGAGTTAAAATCCTGGCACAAGCCACGGAGAGGCTTGTGTAATTCAAAATTAGTTTAAAAGTTTTCAAAAATAGGGGCTAAAAGTGTCTTGATACGCGGGAGGGAACATTGAGGCTAACTTCACACAGAAGAAGAGGACTTGAAATTGAGCCGGTCAGTAATTTAACCATAGAAATTGTATCAAGCATTTCCCTGCGACCGACAAGTGTAAGAACACTACTAAGTTTTAATCGGCCCGTATAAGACGGAAGGTTATATTGAGAGTGCCAACGGAAATTTCTTAAAGCAAAAAGTAGGAATTGTTTTTGAATTGATGCTATCTTGTCTGATATAAGGGTCACTAAATTATATTATATTTTAAGACCTTCATCGAAATATTTTGGAAAAATATTAAGATTTACGTGAGCTGGACCGATTTGAAAATACCTCCAAAAACTGGGTTTTTTGTGAATAAAAAAATTTTTTTAAGTATTTTTTTGCAAAAAATCGCCTTAATAGTGAAATTTTTGAGGCCGTTTTTGAACTTTTTTCGAAGACTGGTTAAAAAAACTTGAATAAATTAGCCTAAACTTAACCGATTTAGCCATATGAGGCAGCATTGGAAAGAAATTTTCTCACCCTTTTTATTTCTTTGTAAATCGGTCCAGCTCACTTAAATCTTAATATTTTTCCGAAATATTTTGGTGGAAATCTTAGAATATAATAAATTTTGTAATCTCGCAACTTTTTCAGGTGATGCAGTCTATTATACGTATGTATTGAAAATGAACGCTCTAGCTCTACGTCACAAGCCGTTGTTGGACAGTATTTAAAAGATGACAATTCTCCAGGTGAAAATATTGCTTCACACAAAATATTTTTGTTGCTGAAATTGGAGCAGTTACAATAGATGCAGAATGAAACTCTCTGATCAGTTCGCAACATACTTCGAAACGATTGAACAGCTTTCGCTAAAAACCGAACGCAAAAATTCTTTCTTTTTCGGTAAATTTTCATTGAATTTTGCAACCACCAAAACCGGAATAGCACTAAACTTCACCATTGAAAAACAACAGTGGAAATATTTTTACGAGTATTTTACAATTATTTACTAGAAAATAGCGGAAATTTTTGTTGTTTGTCAGCGTCCCCTTTTTGTAAATTAAACAAACCTCGCCAGTGTAATGGTAACCCTATCGGTATGGCAACGCTATTCAACGCTGTCATAAGGTTGGTACTACTGCCAACCTAAATCAGTTATTTTTCTCGACTTCAATTTTGTAAAATTTAAAATTTAAATGGCTACTCGTCTTCCATACCGACCGGTTCGTGTTCTCTGCAAATTAAAATAAAGCTTTACTAAAATAAAAAAAGGTATTTTTTAATCGTAAGTAGTGCCTCGCGGGTGATATAATTCCCTACTGTAAGTGCTTTAACTTTAAAAAGGCTAAAGTGTTTTTTAAAAAGAATCGGCGTTATTTACAGCCGTAGCAGAAAGCAGGTTTAAATTAACCTTTCGCATAAAACAGCGGGCGTCTGCGGTAAGCCAGGAATTTGCAGTAAGCTATTGTATTAGCTACTTAAGGATACATAAAATGGCGACCGTGATGCGGAGCCACGGAGTAAGCGAGGTCCGCACAAAAATGAAAACGTTGTAAAGCCAAGAAACAGCAAATACTTTGGTGGTCTTGGGTGAGTAATGTGGAAATTTTGGTGCCGTGGTTTTGTGAAAATTTGCATGGAAAAACCCCCTACAGCAGTGTTAATACCATACAGTAGCGTTAAAACCGTACAGCACCGTAAAAACGGTAAATATAGTTCTCAGCATCGTACAGCTTATATAACATTGTACACGCATACAGCATTTTCGTCATCCGGTAAAACCCAGTGAATGCGGCACAGTTTAGTTAACGGAACAGCATTATTGTAAATAGTACCCACTTTGCGACAGGTTTTGGGGTACAGCCTAACAAACAAACACACATGTACATAGGTACAAAGCCGCGCCACTACACCACCAGTTACATACATATGTATATGTATGGTCATAACGGAACCACGCCTCCGTTATCACACATGCCAGCAGTTTGCGAATAGCGGAACACCCGCTACACAGAGGTGCAAGTTATATAGTGCACTACCCCACGCAACTGCATACCCACGCCACTCCACGTATGACACCAACAACATTATGACAGCAGTGCGGGAGGCTGAAGCATAGCAGCATATAATAGCCAACCACAACATTTTCGAGACTGCGGCGAGGGATACCGTACAGCGCAAATAGCTGAACACCTAGCAATAAACCGAGAGTATTTGGCGGTATTTTAATGTAAAGACTGCAGCGAGGGAGCAACAAGTTGGCAGTGGTAGAGGTTCGTTGTACGTAATATAAATACGTACATTCTTTTGCTTATACATACAGTATCGGTCATATCTATAGCACGCCATTTCAAAGTGATATTGTGTGCAACTTATGTTTATTTATTTATTTTTGAGAATTTTCAATTAAAATACAGTTCTTTCTCTAACAAACCCCATATAAACCCAAGCTTAACAATTTGTAGAAAACTTCAAAAAAGTGCAACAAATTTTCACCTAAATTTCAAACTTTTTTCTCGGAAGTGTTTGAATTTTTCTGAATACAGCCTAATCAATTTTAGTCTGATAATGTGCAAGTTTCAAGTGACTGAAAGTTACCGTTGATTTTTTAGAATTTTTTTCGCCAAAGGTGTTGCGGTTTTCATCCATATACAAATAAATTGAGTTTATTCATTATATGAAAGCCAATGCGACAAAAAAAATTCTAAAAAATTAACGGTAATTCGTAGCCACTTGAAATTTGCATATTATAAGACTAAAATAGCAATGGCTAAAAAACTGTTTACTCAAAAAAATTCTAACACTTCCGAGAAAAAAGTTTGAAACTTAGGTGAAAATTTGTTGCCATTTTTTAAAGTTTTCTACTAATTGTTAAACTTGGGTTTTTATGGGGTTTGTTAGAGAAAGAACTGTATTTTAATTGAAAATTCTTAAAAATAAATAAATAAGCATAAGTGCCACACAATATCACTTTTTGAAATGGCGTGCTATAGATATGACCGATACTGTAGGCTTTTTTCTATACAAATTAATTTTTAATTAAAATACACAAACAGTTTATGAATTTCACTTCTAAAGCCAATTAGAAACAGGGATATGTGTTATATTAAACTATTTTTTTATCCTTTTGACTCCAAAAACTTTTAGAATATCTTACATACTTATTGATTTTTGATATGTGAATAAAAGAAAAATTAAACCAATTGCTTTTATGTAAATGTTGGGGAATATTAGTCAATATTCTATTTTTAGTACTGATAAGTACTGAGAAAAATCGTACTAAAAGCAAACATTTAAATTTAAGCTGCCCTGAAAGGGACAAGTGGATTTCCAACAATATTATATTTTTTCCCAAAATTTTGATACATATATGTATATAACAATTTTCTGATTTATTCGCATTCAAGCAAAACTATTTTTGCAAATTCAGTTTCATGATTGATTCATATTTATTGATTTTTCTTTATTAGTACGTAAGTGATAACGAGCGTTTCTAATTACCCCATTTTTCATAATACATATTCCTATTATTAGATATAAGTGACGCCATTTTCCTTTCTTTTATCAATATTAAAAACTAGCTTTTACCCGCGGGTTTCACCCCACGTCTTTATACAAATATGAAAAATAATTTATGTAGAGTTATTTTAAGTGACTATTTTTGCTACGGAATACGGAAGGACAGTTATATAGCTTGTTGTTATGTAATGAAATGTAATAATAACTTTTTGGCACAGCAGGTGTTTTTATTTACATTAAAATATCTTCAATAAATAATATATGTATATAAGTAATAGGAGAAATACCAATGTTGTAATATTAAAATTTTAGCTATCTAATTTCTTTGGAATAATAACTAATATTATTTCACAATATGTTTTTAATACTTCAAAGCCTCTATTAACATTAATGTATTTTCCAATGCAATTATCATAGATTTTATTTTTGATAAAGTTTTGGGTTTTTCTTTAAGGAAGTCTTGTTTATTGTATGCGAACTGGAAACTAAGTCCTGTATGCGCTACGCCCCCTTTTACAGACTCATTTATATAAACATACCCTACTATAAGCACCTATGTACCATAGATATGTCTGCATACCAAATTTCAAGTTAGTGTGACTTTTCAGAAGTTATGGCTGATTAAAAATTGCACGCCTATCAGATGATCTACGCTCCCTTTTACAGACTCATTTATATATACCTTACTAAAAGCACCTACCATAGATATGTCTGCATACCAAATTTAAAGTTCATGTAACTTACGGTTCCGAAGTTAATGCTGATTAAATATTTCACGCCTACGGGAGTTGTCACGCCCCCTTTTCCAATTTTTTCCCAAGAGTATAGAATTTAATTTATCTCGGCACCAAATTCCAGTACTCTAACACAAATATTTTAAGAAATGAACATGAACATGAAAATTTTAGTTCTTATCGGAGGTGCCACGCCCCCTTTTCTAGTACTGGCGATTTTTCTCTATGCCTATAACCTTCCCGGGGTAAAAACAAATAAGTGTGCAAAGTTTCTTGCGACTCCGTGTCGCGGTTCAAAAGTTATAAGGTAATAAACAAACAGACATTCACATTTATATATATAGTTAGATAGATATATTATAGATCACTAGCTCTAATTGACCTTATACATAGTTTTCTGATTAGAAAAAAGGAAGTGAATCTTCTAAAACCTAATATTAAAATTTCATTGTCTAAACACTAAGACTACTTAAGCCGATCTGACCAAAGAAATCACAAATTTTTTTTTGAGTATCGACATTTTAAACAGAAATTCCGCATATTTACCGAAATTTTTCCTAACCTAACCTATTTCCTTTACCTATTTCCTTAAATACATACTATTTTCCCAATTTTTCATAATTAGTTATAAGTCCCGCGGATCAGACCGCAAATTTCAGTTTTTCAAAACATTCTCCCATTTTAGATGTAAGTGCTTCAAACAATTTAAATACTAATTTTCAAAATTTGATCTTTATTAGCTATAAGTCCCACTTATCATCGAAAATTTACTTTTTCTTGAAAAATTCTGATATAGATTTTAAGTGACTATTTTTTCTTCCAAATCCCATTGTTCTAGCATTAATATGCCTTAATTGATTAACAAAAAACGTTTCTATAAAAGCCATCGACATCGGAAGTTATAAATCCAAACAAAACCTATGAAACTAAACTTGTGCATATATTTGGGAAAAACATAAATTTCTCAGAAAAAAAGTGAATTTTCAAGAAACTAGTTCGATCAACGTCCTTTTTCCCCCGACAATATGACAGTACCAGCTTTAAGTGACTTAAGTAATACCGTTTTTCTGATGCTTATCGATTACATCGATTTCCTTTTTAACCGACTTCAAAAAAGGAGGAGGTTATCAATTCGTCGGAATATTTTCTTTTTTTTTTATGTATGTTACCGCAGAACTTTAGACCTCGTCAACCGATTTAGTGTCTCAGAGGTGGTCTCATACTAATCTGGTTTAGATCGGATCATTGTATCATGAAACAATTAACGATACTCCTAAATTTTTATAAAAGATTTGAAGGCTGTTTTGTTTTTTGCTTAAAAATTACTTGTTTATATCTTTTTTTTTTCAAAATACAACTTCCTGGAAGTTATTAAAAGATTAATATAAAAACCATATACCGATGTACATGTGTAATAAACCCGTTTATGTTCGATGAATTCTTATAAAAACATATGAGGGATTCACAACGGTGTCGTAAATGTCGTAAACTTTAAAAGCGTAAATAAATGTTTAGAGAACTTGAAACCACAACCAACTATTTTTTAACACTGCGAAAATGCATAATATGCCAAATGTCGGATTTTGACACAGTGTTCAGGGATTTGCGTAATAATTTTGCAAGAGCTTGTAGACAAGAAACAAGAATATATGAAGAGCTGTGGTGTAGTGGTAAGCAGTGCGCGCTTCCACTCCGCAACGCCTGGGTTCAAACCCTGGTCAAAGCAACATCGCAAAAAGGTTTTTTTCTTAACAGCGGTCGTCCGTCGGCAGGCAATGGCATAAGAGCGACTAGTTTTCGAGGCCACAACAATTACACTGCCCAACAAAATTCTGTTACCTAAGATACTACGGAGGATTCTTATAGGATTTTAGAATCCGAGTCTGACCTTAAAGGTTTAAGGGTGCCGAAAAACGCGTTTTTGGTAATTTTTGAACCTCTGTAAAACAAATTGATGTAATATATGTGTGTGGGAGGATATGAAAGTTTAAGCACTGCCCTTTAGTACCTTAAAATCTAAAAATGATGGTCCGAACACTGTAAGCAATTGGGAGTTTTTTTATACAAGCGCGCACGATTTTTTTAAGAAAAAATCTTGTTTTGCTTTTTTTTGAATGTTCACAAATTTTAAGTTGACTAAAATATTACAGCCGAATATGATCTTGAAATTTTTAATTGGCTCTTGTTTTCAAGCAATTCGGGTTTAAAGGTGCCGAAAACGGAATTTTTCGCCGCTTTTTTCATGTAACTTATTATTATATCTAACGGCGAAAAATATTATCATTTTCATTTAGAAATTATCCGCGCCTCAGATGCTTTTAAAACTCCCCAATTACTTACAGTGTTCGGACCATAATTTTTTGATTTTCATGGATCTTGCATTGTGATATAACTTCTTTAATACAGACCGTGGAGCATATCGATGGAAAGTATTGCCATTCGGTTTAAGTATAGCACCCAACTCATTATCGCGATCTCATTTTATGGTATTCCACCTAATGTAGCATTTTTATACGTAATGGCATTATTGACACAGGCTGTAACGAAGCAGATCACATTGAAAATTTAGCGAAACTTTTCGAAATTTCAACTTAAAACTTAATCCCAAAAAATGCAATTTTCTTAGGCTCGAAGTAATGTTTTTAGGGCACAAATGTTCGGCAAATGATCTGCTGCCAGACGATTCAAAGATAGTTGCAATTAAAGAGTATACTAAAACTACTGACAAAGATGCAGTACGACGTTTTGTCGCATTTGCAAACTATTACAGAAGGTTTATCCGCAATTTCGCAACTTTGGTAGCACCTTCGAATAAATTAAGTGGGAAAAGAGTAGAATTTGTTTGGGACGAGGAATGTGATGAAGCTTTCAAGTCATTAAAATCAGTGACACCCAAGTTGTTACAATATCCAGATATTAGCAAGCAGTTTATAAGTAAAGTTGATGCTTCAAAGACAGGCGCTATACTTAGCCAAGAACAGCAAGGTTGCGATTTACCAATATGTTTTGCTTCAAAGGCATTTAACAATGCAGAACAGAAAAAAACCTATTATTGAATTAGAACTTTTAGCTATTTACTTTGTAATTAAACAATTTCGACCATACGTTTATGGAACGCATTTTTTAGTAAAATCAGACCACAGACCATTAGTATACATGTTCAATATGAAAGACTCCTCTTCAAAACTTTCAAGAATACGGTTAGAATTGGCTGAATATATATTTACTATTGAATATATTAAAGGAAAATTAAATGTTGGCGCAGGCGCACTCTCACGTATAACGATAGAAGAAATAATGGAATCGACGAAAAGTATTTTGGCAGTACAGACGAGATCAATGACTAGACGAGAAAACGATAAAATGATACAAAATACAGATAATAACGAAGATGAAAAACAGTAAATATTAAAGATTTATGATATATTCTCTTACAACATTTCAAAAAAGATACCGCGTATTAGATCAGAAAGTACTTAGGATAAAGTAATAAAATTAAAAAATTATGAATTTGTCCACTTAATTATGTCTTTGCTAACGAAATAATAAATTTCGATGATTTACTTTAGAGGCTTGAAATTGAAGCCAGCAACGCAAAATTAAGAAAGTTGAATGGCCAAAAGATGTTGCTATTTTCCATCATTTAACTATTGCAAATTTTAAGGACCGCGAAAATAAAATTTTAAAGACCTTAGAAATTATATTAACAGATCCTCTCGAAACTGTGACCGACGACGAAAAGAAACACCAACTTATGACAATCTACCATAACGACCCAATAAGTGGAGGACATTGCGGACCCAAAAGACTGTATGCAAAAATTCGTAGTAAATACTTCTAGAAAAACATGACCCGTGATATATCAAAATTCGTAAAAAGTTGCGAGAAATGTTTACTGAACATAGTTAAACCTAAAAACATAGAAAATCTTGTTTTAACACCAACACCTAGTAAACCTTTTTAAGAAGTAATTATTTATACAATATGCCCTTTCTTAGAATCGAGATATGGTAACAAGTTTGCTGTCCCTACAATTTGCGATCTCACAAAATATTTAGTAACTATCGCGATACCAGACAAGAGTGCCAAAACTGTGGCTTCTGCTATTTTTGAAAGCTACTGACTTAGGAACTGAATATAAAAATGAAATATTTTCAAGCTTACAAAACTTCTAAATATAAAACACAACTTTTCAACAGCACTCCATCACGAAACCGTGGGGACAATTGAACGGAACCATAGAGTTTACAACGAATATTTACGCGCATATTTGAGCGAAACAATTTCTTATTGAGACACTTATTTGAAATATCTCACCTTTTTACATAATACAACGCCTAATACTTTTCGAACTAGTTTTCGGCAAAAAAGCAACTTTACCGAACGAGTTTCGAAAAGAAAAGATAGACCCGATAGATAACGTTGAAAACTATGCTAAAGAGGTGAAATATCGTATGCAAAAATTACATGCAATAGCCAAGGAATTCATTAATAAACATAAAGCCCGTAACAAAGATTTATATGATAGATACTCTCGTTCAGTACAAATTAAAGAACACGATCTAGTTCTAATATAAAATGAGCCAAGAGTCAAACACGAAAGCATATATCAAGGGCCACACGTTGTACAGAAAGTAGACGGTGTGAATGTTACGATTTTCGATAAAACCAAAAATAAAATAAAAACGGTTCACAAAAACCGAATACAAAAAGTCACATAACTTAGATTTTCAAATTTCTTCAAGTAAATTTTAAATTCAACTAAAAATTTATTTTTCACGTTACTTACACAAATATAATATACTTAGCTATAATGTTTAAATATTAAGCTATGCCAATGAATGAACTATACCTAAACGTTAAGATATTGAAAAAAGCGAAAGAATAATTGAAATATGCAAATGTTAGTATATTATACATGTTTAACCCAGTGAGAGGGCAGGACCAGGATGAATGTATTTGCATAAAAATTTATTAAAGCAAAAATGTTTTGGGTAGGCGTCGGGGCCAATGATAACCATCAGTTACCACCTCTGCATGGTTGTAAGTCATACAGTCCCAACGGCTTGTAGCGCTGTGGCTTTGCCGCTTAAACTGTGTAAGAGTTTTTGGGGGTGTGCGTCAAGCGGGAGTGTTGAGCACCGGCTATTTATTCAAATTATAAAATTGGGTAGGCGCTGTGGCCAATGGTAGCCCTTGTACCACCTCTTATGCCGAAAGCAGTACAGAGCCCCGTGAGACAACTCCGGGAGAGTTGTGATGCATCAAGCGAGTTTGTTGAGCATGATTTGGGGTGCCAGCAAATAACTACTTTAGTAGGTTTGGTTCGGCGGCAGTTGAGAAGTGCATAAAAAATGCATACCCAATGAAGAACGAGCGAATTATTTTTAAACACAGTGACTATGTTTATTCGCAGCACTTGGTTTTGGGCGGGAGTGCAATACAAGTGCGTGTGTGTGCTCGCTGTTCTTTGTTTATGCGGGAAATGCATAAGTCGCTTAAACATCCTGGCTCCCCTAGACGACTTGTCAAATTATAAAATTGGGTATGCGCTGTGACCAATGGTAGCTCTTGTACCACCTCTGTATGCCGAAAGCAGTACAGAGCACCGTGAGACAACTCCGGGAGAGTTGTGATGCATCAAGCGAGTTTGTTGAGCATGATTTGGGGTGCCAGCAATTAACTACTTTAGTAGGTTTTGTTCTGCGGCAGTTGAGAAGTGCATAAAAAATGCATACCCAATGACGAAGGAGCGAATTATTTTTAAACGCAAGTGCCTCTGTTTATTCGCTACACATGGTTTTGAGCGGGAGTTCAATACAAGTGCGTGTGTGTGTTTGCTGTTCTTTGTTTATGCGGGAAATGCATAAGTCGCTTAAACAATACATATGCTTATTATAAGGAAGTTATATTGAAAATTTCCATACTTAATATCCGATTTGTAAATCCAAATTTCAAAAAAGTTCTACAAGAGTTGAACAAAGCAAATATTAAATTTTATCGAAATACATATGTCCCATACAAATTGTAAATAAGAAAAACTTAGAGATTATGGCACGTATTCATAGTCCAGCAACTAAGTCGAAACTAACAAAGTTGCAACTTAAATTTAAGTACCAACTTAAAATTTACCTCTATTCATAGTCGCATTTCAGACTTCTACTAAGTAGTTTCGACTTAGTTTACGATATAGCAAAACGAGTGTGAAAATGTATAGATTTTTCTTTACGATGTTTTGGAAAAATTACATTTTTATTAAATAATGTCAAGTTTGATCATCCGTTTATGTAATTTTTATTTCCATTGCATGATTATGCAAAAGAATAAGGTATAATTTTTTTGTTAATTGTGTGAAATAGCCAGAACAACCGCAGTGATGTGAAGTTGCTGTTTATCGAAAGCATGCTGTGAAACATACAAATAGTAGATATCTAAATGTTATGCACAAATTTACTTTAAAAGAACTAGCGTGAA
Source organism: Rhagoletis pomonella (assembly GCF_013731165.1). Classification (NCBI taxonomy): domain Eukaryota; kingdom Metazoa; phylum Arthropoda; class Insecta; order Diptera; family Tephritidae; genus Rhagoletis; species Rhagoletis pomonella. The sequence goes on from NW_023461317.1 coordinate 20,008, forward strand.
ACTGACTTATTATTTGAGAATTTATCTAAATTATTCCAATTATAAAATTGTGATGTAGCTTTATTCGAATCGTAATACGCATTTAATTTCATCTTCCGATTAAAATGGATTGATCTTTGTAAATTTTAATTGGAGATTATTCAATATTATCAAAATCACCCTCTACCAACTTAATTTTTACATATTTCGTCTGTTTTCCCTTAATTTGATAAAATACTTCTTCCTAGTTACGAATCAGTTGCAGCTGCAGCCGAAACTAAATTTTAAGTTGGTACTTAGCCAGAAAAGTCGAAACTAAGGCGACCATGAATAGCTTTAGTCGTGTCTTAGAATAGTTTCGACTTAGTTCAGTACTAAATATGACTATGAATATGCGCCTATTAGATTAAATTATTAGAATTAGCTAATTAAAACAAAATTATAGTGTTTATAAGTTCAATAAGTAAATATCTACAGATTGATATGGACGAATCAGTTAAGGGGGGAAGAATATAATCTTTTGATTACACAGGTCCACGAAAAAAATCAATGAAAGGTTCCTTTGTCCAAACCTAGTCTATCGTATGTTTTTTGGGGTCGCTGAACACGAACCTGGAGTCCGTTGTGCTCCATCCCGTCTAGATTTTTTCCTAACCTCAAAAAACACCTCAGATTTTCTCTGTCACGTAAAATCCGAGATGTTTTTGAGGTTAGAATAAAATCCAGACGTGATGGAGCAAAACGGACTACAGATTCGTGTTTACCGACCCCAAAAACATATAACAGACTAGGTTTGGTCAAAGGAACCTTTCATCGATTTTTTTTGTGGACCTGTGTTATCCATCTCATTCCTCCACAGCCTGATCAGCTTACAATAACCTTTCCCAAGAAGGGTGATGTAATGGTAACCCTATCGATATGGCAGCGCTATTCAACACTGTCATAATGTTGGTACCAATGCATAACAAGTTAGAAGTGATTTCGACATTTCTCTCTTTTGAAATGTCAACTCTTAAGGTTAGTATTCTGTTCACAGCCGTGAAATTTTTCCAGCAACACATATTGTTTTTACATGAAATTTTGACACACCCAAAAGTGAAGTATAAAATAAATAAATAAAAACAAACTTCCAATCAAACTGATTTGTGTAGTTCAGGGGCGTCTTTAGTAAATGTTTTAGAGGCTGTTTTCGTATATCTTATCTTATTATATATTTCTTAGTTTTTCTACATTCTGAGAAGCTGAGAGAATGAAGTCTAATATTACAGCGTGGCGACGAATAACTGTTACCGAGGTTTTTTTGAGAAATAAAAGCGTCCTTTATAAATTTTACGAAAAAAGTATTTTATTGTTAATTTTCCACAGATTTTACTTTAGTTGTATTGATTAGTTTTTAAATTTTAATCCTTATTTACATTTGCCAGCAGTGTAAACTTTGAGAGAAAAGTTCATTTGGCACGCAAGTCTTTTTCAGGTGTATTATTTCTTATGCTTTGTATAAAAAATGACAAAAAAACTGTAGAGTTGTTCGAATGAATGGCCGTCCTAGTCACCAGTTCTGAATCTGTTCGATTTTTGAGTATGAGGCATTATGCTGGACAGAAAGGGGATTATAAGGGACTCAAAATGGAGAAAATTAGCCCATGGTTACAGAAGATATGGAATAAATGAATTTATTCAGACCTGCGTGCCAAATGAACTTTTCTTTCAAAGTTTACACTGCTGGCTAATGTAAATATGGATTAAAATTTAAAAACTAATTAATACAACTAAAGTTAAATCTGTGGAAAAAAAAACAATAAAATACTTTTTTCGCAAAATCTATAAAGGACCCTTTTATTTCTCAAAAAAAACCTGGGTAAAAGTTATTCGTCGCCACGCGGCATTTTGTGGTCAACTACGATGTTTCATTTCACTTTTTGCAATCATTAGTTCATTTCGCTTGAGGAGTCACAATGCCCGGAATGACCGGCTGTACCGATTTTTTTGAAATTTCGGACACAGACTTTCCAAGCATGGTTATAGGCCAAAACAAAACCGATATCTAAAAGGGGGTGTGGAACCTTCCATACAAACCGAATTTTTCATAGTGCATATCTCTGGAAGTATTTGTGGTAGTCCTGGAACTTGGTATGGATATATGTATATGAAGTCAATCTCAAGCTCATGCAAAAATATGGGTTTATTCGGCGTGGCACCGTAGAACTTGGAATAGAGGTTAATGAAATCAATCCCAAACCTATGAAAAATGGGGGTATATGGAACGATCTCGTAGCCATTGAAAAGAGCTAGCGTTATAAGCCATATAAACTAAAATTCTGGTGATGCATAGATACCTCTGGAAGCATTTACCTAGAATACTGAGATGAGGTATTTTTCCAATGGAAATATGTACAGAAAAACGGGCGTGACACCTTCTGGAAAGTTACATGATCACAGGGTGTAGTATAATAAAGTGCAAGTTTCAGGTAGCGAAAAATTGCCGCTGATTTTTTTTGTCGAGGGTGTTACGCATTTCTTTCCATATAAGGCATGAACAAAATCTATTTTTATATGGAAGAAAATGAATTTTGTACAAAGTTTGCAAGAATGATTTATTTGGTTTTTGTTATACATAGAATGAGCTATATTTTAAATGAAAATTAACGAAAAACGTTTATGATGGAAAACATTTTGAATATTGTGAAAAAAAACTAATTTACGAATACTTCTGAGAGTGACTGTATGTATGTATATAGTGCAAGCATAATGCTATATCTAATGCGATTTATTTACATGTAGTATGTACATACATACATACTTTGCATAAAATTGCTTGTAATCTAATCGATATTGAGTTGAGCGCTCATTTGTGGTAAGTTCATTTTGTTAGGAAAATGTTGTATGTTTCTGAAGCACAATTCACTAATCTGAAGTACATTTTTCGGTTTCTGAAGTACAATTGACTAATCTGAAGTCCAATTAACGATTTCTGAAGTAAAATTGACTAGCCTGAAGTACATTTTACGGTTTCTGAAGTACAATTGACTAGTCTGAAGTATATTTTACGGTTTCCGAAGCATAGTTGACTAATCTGAAGTTTATTTTACAATATCCGAAGTACAATTGGAAAAGGTGTAGATATACCAAGCATGTTTTCCAATGCAGTCCCTTAAGCACATGGTCCATAAGTCTTTCAAAAGTGGCAGGAGCGTTGCATAATCCAAAGGGCATCACCGTGAATTGCCACAGACCATCTCCAACGCTAAAAGCTGTCTTCTCCTTGTCCTCGTCACTTACCTCTACTTGCCAATAACCGCTCTAAAGGTCTGATGTTCTTCTTCACAAGTACTACCATGAACTCGCTGATGGTTCAATCACACCACTCTCGCTCATTTCTTTTATTATTTGGCTTACGGCTTCACGTTTGGCAAGTGGAACACTCCGATGGGCTTGACGGATTGGCCTTGCATCGCCAGTATCAATGCGATGTTTCACAACGTTGGCCCTGCCTGATTTGTTGCCATACTTGTCGAATATGTTGGGGTAACTGCGGAGAAGTTCCTTAGCCTTGTGCTGGTGTTTTCATTTCAACCCCTCCGTCCATGCATTTACGCCTTCCGCAATGTTATTCTCGCCAATGGAATCGCTTTCAGATATCTTTTCGCAGTGGGAGATTGGCTCCACCTCTCGACATTGCCCCACTACAGTTCCTCTTCGGAGTTTGGTTGGTGATTTGAACTAGAGATGGGTACGGGCCGGAATATTTGCTGTCAACACGAACTCGTGCGGGCCTGGGTGTTCAGTAAAATTTCATAAAAGCACGAAAAGGCACGAAAAAGCCCGTTGCTAATACTAAAATTTAGAGCTTTTGTTTTTATACAAAAAAAAAATAGTACATATTTAAACTCTTTTGATAAGAGAAAGCAAAAAAAATAAATATTTGGAAACCGATAGAAAATATATGATACTTAGTAGTTTTGTTTACATACATATCTGTACAAAAAATACCTTCCACTTTTTCTACTTCCCAGAAAATATATTATAAAAATCTACAATAAAAGTTGGCTCCTTATTTCCGGGCTGGGGCGTGTCCCGTCGTGCCGGGCCGGGCCGGGCCCCACTAAAATTCTTAACGTGCGGGCTTGTCCGTGTTTTTGAAAGTTGATTTTGCACTCGTGCCGGGCCGAGGCTGAAAATTTAGGCCCGTGCCAATCTCTAATTTGAACTCATTAAGTATTCGAACTGCGATGCGTCCATCTTTTCGCGTCTTAGCCAGGTTTTACCAATAAGTACGTCCGGTGTAGGATTCTGTGTTGCTTCAACAACCCACAAATTGTTTGTACCACAATCTCCAACAATCATTGCCCAAACCACTGACTTCGGTGGAATTAGTTCCCTTTCCTCTTGGATCACTCGCTTGCTGATGTACGTGCCATCATACCCAAAGCTAAGGGGCACTTCCATGTTGTTATACGTCATAATCATGTTCATGTCGATCTGCATACCTTGATCAAATAAGAAGTCTACTCCAATGATGACTTCATGCACAATCTCCGCGACTATGAACTTGTGTAACACCGTCACATTCCCTATTGCGACTTCGCATGTTACCTCTCCTACAACTTGGGTGTCCTCACCAGTTGCTGTCCTCAACTTGCTGCGGGAGCCCAGCAGCTTGATTGTCTTCTTTAACATTTCATTTGTCTCGTCAGGTGTTTCCACTTCAGCTCGATGGGCTTTATAAGCTGGTCTACTTAGAAGACCCGCCGTTTCACGTGTCTAAGCATACGAGTCAGTCTCAGCAAAGGTTTGCTTTGGATTCGCATTCGTCTCTCGCTTGGTATACATGTCCCGCATTCCGCTGATGAACCTCTGGATTCTTATCCTTTCGAGGTGCTCACCAGATGCGTCCCCAATGGGCAAGTGATCCAACCTCTCGATCTCTAACGCGAATTCCTGTAGAGTCTCGTTAGATTTTCTGCAGCGATTCTCCAGCTCCATCTGGTAGATCTGTCTCCTGTGCTCGCTACCATAATGACTTTCCACTGCACATATTAACGCATCGTAACTGCTCCTCTCACAGTCAGGAATAGTCTGCCAGATTTTCCCTGCAGAACCTTTTAATGCAATGAACAGCGTAGCAGATTTAACCTACATGCTCCAATGATTTGCTGTAACAGTCTTCTCGAGCTGGAGCTTAAAGACCTGGAAAGGAATCGTGCCGTCAAAGGATGGGATTTTTACCTTAGGAGCGCTCGTCGAAGTAACTGGGCGATTCTTCTATCACGCTTCGATTTGTCTTGTATATGTGTAATTTTCGCATCCTGTGCTTCCAGCTGGGATGATATGCATGCCTCCTGTGCCTGTAGCTGAATTTCTAGCCGGGATGTCACCTGCGCTGATACCTCTGATGATATACGTGTCTTCAGCGCTTGCATCTGCGAGGACATACGCGACTCCTGTACTTGCAGTTGTGATGAAATCTGCGACATACGTGCATCCTGCGATTCCTTCAACGAAGAAATTGGAGCCAATAACATGCTCACATCCATAGCTGTTGCCTTCCCAAATGTCTGCTGCACACCCTTCGACGAACAAGCAACCTCATCCTTCCGTTCGTCCTTCGTGGATGTCGCGTCGTCCTCACGATGGAAGTTGTATTTGTCAACGTCGATGCCTTCTTTTTCTATAGCCTCTCGCAACCGGGATAACAATTCCACTTTTCTTTCGGAGGTGGCCAAATTATGCTTTTTCAACTCCTGTTTGAGTTCCTCGATCTTTAGGTCTTGAATTTTCGCCATTTTTAGAAGTTTTTTCTCTGGGATTTATTGAACAATCCCAATTCTGACACCAATTGTTACGATTATCCTTGACTACTTGACGGATTTCACAAAATCCCTTCGGTTCGTTTTCACTGGATTGTTAAATAAACACTCACGATGACCAAATTACAGTACAATTAACTGTATTGTACAACAACCACTTTACAATACTTGTTTATGCAATAACAACAATTGACAATACTTGCTAAGGCAATTAAATTATGTAATTAACGCCGATTCTTTTTAAAAAACACTTTAGCCCTGTTAAAGTCAAGGCACTTCCAGTAGGGAGTTATATCACCCGCGTGGCACTTCTTTCGATTAAAAAAATCTTTATATATTATTTTAGTTAAGCTTTATTTTAATTTGCAGATAATACGAACCGATCGGCTTGGAAGTCGAGTAGCGATTCAATTTTTACATTTTACAAAATTTACGCCTCGGCTAAAGTGGAGAAAAATAACTGTTTTAGGTTGGCAGTAGTACCAACCAAGGCATATTCAACAAGGTAGAAGTGACAATTAAATCGAGCTCTCTCATAGCTGACTGTAATGTTAAAAAATTTAAACAAATAAATTAACCCTTTGTTATGCATTTACCATATTTGGTAAAACTCAATATCTTTGAAATGAAAGTTTTTGTAAATATGAAAATATTTAAAATCTCATTATAATAGGTTTCATTTTAGTTATTGCATTTTCGTTTTAATGTAAATATGGAATACTGACACAAAATTACACACTAAATGAAACACACTCATTTATAAAACCGTTTTGACAATTTTCTTGCTTTTACTATCCCAATGTTTTTCAGCATTTATTTTTGTTATTCAAGTACTTAATTCTAAATATATTAGACATTAAAAAAGTTTGATTCTTCTAAATTTACATCAGAACTTAACTTCAATAATTTAGGTATTAAATTTTTGCAATTCGAAATTTCCTTTCCATTGAATTTATTAAAAATTACTTTCATTTTCTCTATGTCAACAAGGAATTATGGTTTAGGTTTTATCAAACCATCATTCGAAATTTGGTCTTTCCATGTATATGAGTGGGAGATTTTCTTTTCATATTCGGTATAACAAATCCTGCACCTGGAAACAAACTCGTCCGTTTAGAAATACTCGGGTGCGATGGGCAACAAATAAAGTCACCCGCACGCGTGAAGAGTCTC
>NW_023461318.1:0-13556 GCF_013731165.1 Rhagoletis pomonella
AGCCAGCCTTTCGACATAAGCTACTTTTCCATATGAACACAGATATATGTAGTAGATAAAAAGCCAATACAAATGTAAATATGGAATCATTGCCATGCAGAAGGCTACTCTCTAACCCCCTTATTATGAACCGTCTTACGGTGGACGATAAACGCCTGTAAGCGTATCGTATTAAATCAGTTTTCGTACATATTTCTTGCGTCGTAAAAATTCTTAATAGGCATGTAATCCAGATTAGTAAGCTTTTATCAGTTGTTAGCTTTCAGATATCTGTTTGTAAATTAACAGCAAAGCAAAATTGAAAGCTTTTGAATTCAAAGAGGTGAGGTCGAGAATGGATTCACGGCTCTGTCACTGGGCAAAGCAATATCGATTTCTCATCTATTGCAAAAAATTTGCGAGTATGCTACAACCGTAACAAATGAGCATAGGACCAGCGTGGACTACTGTGAAATCTCAAGGTCTTTATGTCCGAAGCTTTACAAGAAACATATTGAAGAAATTTTGAAGTTAATTAAATACGCAGTAAAAGCTCTTAACGGCGTCATTAAAGGACACTGTGCTACTTCTTTAATACCCAAACCATGATAAAAACATTACAAGGTAAATTCATTCTCCAAATTCGTTCGGCCATGTTTTCTTATATTTTCTGTGGAGACGTTTTCAAGATATGTATTTGCAATTTACCGTTATTAGGCTTAAAACAGAAGCTGGTTCCAATTGAGAGAAAGAAAGTTACTCATACGCCACGTACACCTGAGTAACACGATTTTATGCTCATATCTCATACAAAAAATCTTTGCGTATTTCCATTTGACCACTCATTACTTTTTTATTTGTACCTCGCTTTCCTTCATTAGTAACTTGTTTTTTTTTTTAACAGAACAGGCTTTCGAAAAAATGCAAAATTTTTTTACAGAACCAGATATTTTTTCAATTTTTCTTTTGTTAAAATTTCATTTCTTTTTCATTTTTTCATTAAGTGATTACTTAATTCGTCAGAAACTATTAGTCCTATCGGAAAGTGATGTATATAATGTTTATGGAGAATTTTATTGGCTTTGATTTGACGTATCTAATTTTATGGTTGTTAAATTGGTTCGTAAGATATACGTGATTAAGTGGCGTCACTTTTTTTTAAGCTTAATAACGGTAAATTGCAAATATCTCGAAAATGTATCCATAGAAAAAAATTTACTCAATTTTCGGAATCACCGAGCAATTCTACATAGCAATTGGATAGTGGCGTCTGGAGAACGAAAACAAAAAAAAAATTTGTGATCCAGTGTAGTTTTTAATATTAATATCCAGTTCTCTAAAACCAGGGAGCTCAAGCTTTTGGGGTTTCACTTTCCGAGTGGAATTATGGAGCCTTCAAACCTGGCCAGCCCAACGTAGAAATCTTGGTGTTTGACAAAAAAAATCTTTCACATTAAAAGATGAGATCAGCTGTTTTCAAAAAGTGCCTTTCTATTGCTGGAGAGTTCAGTTATAGTAGTATTTTCGTTATCGTAGCGCTCACTCAGCGCTTTTGACGCATCTTTTTGAGCCAAAAGTCGATTTCAAATCGGTATTCTAAAGGGGTCCCCTCGCATTAAATATGATACTAAGGTTTCTAATCATTTCTCTATTATGTCCGCAGCAATCTTTTTTTAAACCAATACTATTAAGCGCTCTTTTTCATATTATTATTCCCGGTTACTCAATTTTTATTTCCGCAAAGTCAATTTCGATTACATTTTTAAGTTTGGCATGTCCAAACTAAATACATACATATATATATGTCACCAATACATACATACGCATATTTTTATATTTCCATTTTCGGTTGATTTCAATGCCGGATATTGTATTAAGACATTATGGTACGTTAGCCAAATAAAAGTTTTAAGTGAAGCTGGTTAGTTGGTTTATAATATGTATGTATGCATTTCAAACGCAATTTGGTAATAAAAGATAAGTAGCCAAATTTACTCAATTTTGGCAACGGCAACACTTAAATTTAATTTTTTTTTTTTTCAAGTTCAAATATTAATTTTGACTTAGCGAAAGAATATGCAATTAAATTATATTTGTTTTGAAGTTTCATTGCCAATTTTGTAATTCAATTTATTTATAATGAACTTTCTATTCGATGCAGTTTATGGTTGACCTAAACGTCTGCAAAAGAAACATACTGACTTTGAAGTGCTTTAAGCCAAATGCTTTTTAATGTAGTTGAAATCAAATGCAGAGTCGGACAATCGACTTACTGCTTGAACACAAATCAGACTGAACATTTGAAAGCACATTTATGAACATGGCTGGCTGTGGCTGAGCGTGCAGAGATGCCTGCGGTTACTTGTTAGCTTCCAGAAGGTCCGGATTCGAATCCCAACAGACACAACATATTTAAGTGATAATAAAAAACGAAATTTTTGTGTCTTGAAAATATGAAAAAGCAACTGTGAAGTGCAAGACGAAAGCGTATTCAAACGAAATATGCTGAATTTGAAGTGCTTTAAGAAAAATGCATTTAGCCAAGACATTTTATTCTAAACTTATTATTTTTCATTTTCCACAAAGTGAAAGAATTCTAAAAGCTGCTTCGCAAAAATTTAAAATATTTTTTCCCATTGTTGAATTTCCACTAGGTATTCAAATCGAAAATACAAAGGCATTTACATAAATACCCAAATTTTTTATTAAAATCTTTGTCATTTAGCGCCCAGTGAAAATCCGGTATAAGTTGTGGTTTCATAATTATACATAAATACTCTGGTTGAAATGTTCATTTAATCTACATAGGTGTGTATGTATATATTTATAATTTAATTTACCTGCAATATGGCACCATAAGCCAACAATCCTTTGGAGCACTTCTTATCCAAGTTTATGACTTCTGACAATCGATCAAAGGCCTTCTGTGTTTCATTGATTTTCAAATATAGCACACCAATTTCTGTGAGAACTTCAATATTTTCTGGTGATAAACTGTACAAAAAAATATGTTGTATCGAAATTAATTATTAAGGTTGTAGAATAGTTTATGTTTTTAATAATTTATTTATTTTTAAGTATTTGCAAAATCTTGACTATAACAAAAATAACAAATGAACTTAATTGAATAAATATCGTTTTCCGAATGAAAATTATTGAAAAATATCTTTCAAGTAAAAAGTTGAAATCAAATATTCTATAACAAATTTCAAGATCTATGAAAAACTATAAAATAGCAAAGTATATTAAAACTCTATTAGGGTATTCATCTAAACGCGTAAATAAGGAATTTAAGCATTTAGATGAATATCCATAATATGATTGATTTTTTTTTTTTTACTTACAACAAGTAATTTTTAAGCAAAAAGCCTAACCGACTTCAATTCTCATAAAAAAATTTAGGAGTACCGTTAATTTCTTCATGATCCAATGATCGGATCTAAACCAAATTAGTATGGGACCACCTATGAGTCACTACCTCTCTGATAGAAAAATCGGTTGACGTGGTCAAAAGTTATGCGGTAACCTACATTAAAAAAAAAAATACATTAAAAAAATATTCCGACGAACTGATAACCTTCTCCTCTCCTTTCTTTGAAATCGGTTAATAATAAGTTTTTTCAACTAAAGTTTGTTGGGTTTTTGGAATTTCACAGCCCAAAGGCTAAAGTGTGGAATTTTAAATTTGTTCATTGCATGTTTTTCAATGCAAATGGCGCGCTTTCATAAACAAAAATTGTGATTGCTTGTATTTAGCGCAAAATTTCGCGGTATTGTTCTTACTTCTACGAATACACAAACTACATATTTTTAAATAAAAAATACATTTTTCAAGAGCAAATATGTAGGTACACTAGGGTGGTCCAAAAACAGTAAAGTCGAAATTTTTATGCTCTCACCGCCTAGGATTGTTCTATATCGAAAAAAGTATACCTCTATTTTTTTATTTTGAAATAAAAAAGTATTTAGAGGTCGCTCAACGCTCTTCAAGTTTTCCATGTATTTTTATATGGGGAAAAATAAAAATTTTCGTAGAAATGGTATAGAATTCTGGAAAACCGATATTTTTCGATCGAAAAACTCTGGTACTCTTCAGGATACTTTCAACAATAATACCCAATTATTTATTTAACCATTTTTTAATACTAAATAATACGAAAATAAATAAACAATTGGGTATTATTATTGGGAATCTCTTGCAGATAAACAGAGCTTTCTGCTAGTTAAATATTGATTTTTAACTATTCTATACCATTTCTACGAAAAGTTGTTTTTTTTTCTCCATATAAAATAACTACATGCACGACTTTTGGCGCTTTGAGCGACCTCTAAATATTTTTTGATTTCAAAATAAAAAAATAAGGGCATATTTTTTCGTTATAGAACAATCCTAAGGGGTGAGAGCATAAAAATTCCGACTTTACTTTTTCACATGCATTTTTGGACCACCCTAATCTACATATGTATATATGTATATAAGTGTAATGATGGGCCACTCACAGCAAACAGTTCTCGAGCACCTCAATTGCCTTGCTGTAATCCTTCTCCTTACGCAGAATTTCACCAAGTCGCTGAAAGCTTTCCAATTTTTTGCCAGATTGCACTGCCCTTTCAAAGTAAACTTTCGCCTCGGCCTCTTCTTGACGTGCGAGCGCAAATTGATTGCAAGCAGCCGCTGAACGATGCAACAATTCGCCAATGAAATGGCAAATTTCATGATCCTGCCGTGGGGAGAGCTCTTCAGCTTCGCGAAAGATGCTTAACGCCTGATTGAAACGGCCCATAATAAAGCTGCAATGATGCCGCAGTAAATGCGAAAAGTATATTAAAGTTTTGCGTACGACAGCTGTAACACAGCGAGTAGTTATGAAGGCGTTTAAAATTATGTAGCTATTAAAATTTACAGACAATTTCTGATATTTACTTATTAATTAAAATCTGTATTGTTTTAAGACCCACCTCTCATATTGGGTATTCGTGGTATTGGTATCGCCGATTGCACTGGATGTGACTCAATAATAAGAGCGCAGGCATTAGGGCCCAAACTCTCTTAATGGGCAATTTTTTCTAGCTAGCTTAAAAATGCCTAGAAATTCTCGCAGTCTTTTAGTAAATAAGCGATATGTACGATTGAAAACACAAGATAAGTAGTAAGCCTCTATATGTATGTAAATAGTAAGTATGTGCATTAGAGTGGTCCTTAAAAATATCAACAGCATGAGCGCACCCCTTTATTTTGTTGTACGTACAACATAGGAACATCCAGGAAAAAAATGTTAGGTGTCAGTGCTGAGGCGACGCTTCTCCCAGGTTTTGAAAATACTGAATTTTTTTTATGAATAATTTAATTTATTTTTTTCTTTTGTATAAATCATTTATATGAATAAGTTTCAGTAATATGTCAAAGCTATCACATTTCAAGTGAAAATGTTGACGAATTTTTGCGAATTAAAAAAATTTAAATTTTTTCAAACCCAGATAGCGACTCCTAATTTTTTTTTAGTAAATGTCTTTATTTTAAACGTAGAAATAAAGGGCTGCCCCATCAAAATGTGAATGTTAATATTCTTATGAACCACCCTAATGTATGTACATCATTATTCGTGAAAAAAAACTAATCCAAATTTATTTTGTGAATTTTTCTAGTCGTACGATGCACGTTTGCATGTACTTATATATAAACTTTATTCACCATTTGCATGTACTTATGTATAAACTTTATTCACCATTAAAGCACTTACTACGACGCACTTTTGTTCTTTGTTGTAAAAGAGATTTGAGGCAGGCCAAAAAAGTGAAGTTAAAAAAATACACCCTACATCGCCGTCAAAATTGCTAAAACATTGCATTAGATATATATGTATATCTACATAAGTATTTATGTACTGTATGTATAACACGGTCGAGGCCATCTAATTATATAAAAGTATGTATGAATGTATCATATATATGTGCAAATATATCTAAAATTAAATACGTACATACATCTACATTAGACCGTACCAGAAAAAAACGTGCGCCGCACACCCCTGAGTTGTAAAGTATTTTTGCAGCACAATTTTGTGAATTATTTTTTTTTATTGGCGAAACTTACGGGTCGTCTATTATTAAAGTATGAAATATCGATGTTTTTGTCTCTAGACGACAATTTGTTTATTCTTCAGTGCACTGATCTCAATATCCCCTTTCTAGTATTTACCAACCAGATCTCAGTTTTATCAACCTTACGTTCCGCCCCAACACCAGCAAATTGAAACTTTCTAAAAATCATTAAACTCTTGGTAAGGAAGTATTTTGATTATTCCATTAAAACTATAAAAAAAAATGTATTACTGAATGTATGTAGGTGCCACCGAAAAATGTTTTCGGAATCGCTTTACAAAAATACCTGAGACTCAGGGGTGTAGGGCGAACTTTTTTTGTTTTGCGTGTAAGGTGGTACGTTCTAATATAAATATATATATATGTATGTATGTACATAAGCGTACGTATGTTTTATGCATTTATACTTACAGTGTTTTGCCAATCTCCTTGTAAGTTTCAATATTTTTTGAATTTAAGTCGAGTGCTTTTTGTAGATTACGTAGCGCCTCAATGCTGTTGCCCTCTTCACGGTCAATTAAACCCTAAGCTTGCAGCAAGTTAAATGGCGGTCAGCAAGAAGTAAGTGAAGCAGAACATATGCAGCCAGTTTAAGCGAGAGCAAGAAAATCGTTATCGCCGGAGTGTGAATGAAGGAGCAGTGGAGAGGGGGAATATTAAAGAATAGCATTAAATTGTAGTAAGTCATTGTAAATTTAGTAAAGTTTAGAAAGAAAAACTGATAAAATATTATATATTCTTAATAAAAAAAGAATGCGAATTACGATAAAAGAAAGGCATTGAAAATATTTGTTTAACTTGTTTAATAAATGACAGTTCTGAAGTATGGGATGAGAAGCAAAAAAATTTTGGATAACTAAGCTCACCGGGCTGTCCTAAACAGCTCAATGAGTTTTGTATTTTTAAGATATAATTTTGCTTTTTTTTTTTGACATGGGTGGGTCGTTCGTTAAAGCAAAAAAAAACTCAGCTGGAGCATTTTCAGTAATGACGACGAACAAAATATATGGATGTGGATACATAGATATGGATGTATGTATAATTAATTTTATACTACCTGATATTTTAAGTATATACCATGTGTCAAATCATAAACGCGCCAGATATTAAGAGTTTTATATTTTACTTATTTTTACATAAAAACGTATTTATTCCTAGCAAAACCCGTATATATCTACTGAAAAATTTACTTTTTGTCGCTTACGCCTTTTTGGGCTCGGCTTAGGGCTCGATATATTCGACGACTTTTGTTATATGGAAAAAATGGTCTAATTAAAAGGCGCGAAATTTTCACTTTAGTAAAAAAAAAATAATTAAAATTAAAGAGTCGTATAGTTATGATATGCGCTATAGTACACTCAAAACGGTACACACATTTAGAGGTTGAAACGAATAATGAAAGTGTCGAAAGTTCCGGAAAAATCTTGTCCCAACGGAACATCTCAAATTTAGTTTGAAAGACGGGAAGTCCCAGCAAATACGGGACATTTGGCGCTAAATGCCTGGTATTGAGCTCTAGCCTTAACGATTGGTTTTTTCACACACACACACACACACACATACCTTGACATAATACAAATACTCTGGATTCAAACTTCTATAAAGCTCTCGATCGATTATGATGCGACAACGTATAAAATCACGTCGCGCATAGTAGAGATGGACCAACCAATCGATGTTAGTGCCAGCCGCCATGATGGGAACTAATCAAGGAAAAATAATATTATGTGCTTAGAATAAATTTTCCGAATGTGATTTTAATATAAATTTTATTACGCACCTGCTTTGACCACCTCCAACGTGGGCAGCGTTATAACCTGCCCATTGACTATAATCTCGTCCGCACTGGCCATGCAATTGAAGTTGCTAATAGAGTCAAAGTTTTGTGTGACTCAAAAATGAATTCCACTTTTTTCACAGCAAAATGAAAAATTGCGTTTGTGAGGGAGTAGACAATTTGTTGCCAAGTGGCTAGCTAATGCGTATATCGTCGCCGTATTTGTATCTGTATACGAGTATAAAAAACAAACACACACAAAATATTTCCTTTTTTTATTTATATTAGTACTCGTAACTAGAATGTTATGCTGTTTTTGTTTGTGTTATTTGATTAAGCTGGTGGTAGATTATTTAGGTAAGCCAAGCGGATAAGTATGTACTTATGCTACAGTAAATTCATTGTTGACCAAAACAAAATCAGTGGCCATGGCAACTTGGTGTGTGGGCATGCCAATGGCAATAATTTGAAGGTTGCTATCTGGTCATTCGTTTCATACAAATGATGAATTCTGTGCTTCTTTTATGTCAATAAAAGCATTTATTACTTTAAAATTGGGAAACAAGCCAAATACAATAAATATCGAGCCCTAACCGCCAAAATAACGTAAGCGACATTTTTTTCAAAATTTTCTTTTTGATGCAGAAATGCATCTAGATGCTCTAGGAATATTTCTGCATCAAAAAGAAAATTTTGAAAAAAATGTCGATTGCGTTATTTTGGCTGTTAGTGCTCGATATATGTATCTACTTATGGCGCCAAGAGCAAAAAAATGCTTCAAATTTCATAACGAAGTGTATTTTTATTAAACCCATAGGCAACAGTTATTTGTGAATGGTGATATTTTATTTTAACCCTCTAACAGGTAAGGCAGTTAGAGCAGTTGACGCAAAATATTGGACTGGAAAGAGACCAGTTATCGTCGGAAATCTTGCGGATAGCCATGGAAAATGCGACAAAACGGATATCATCTTTTCCACTTAACATAAAAAATTGTAGAGGTTCAAATAGAGGTTTCCATTGCTCAAAATTTAATTTTTTTGTTAAGTAAAAAGTTAATCAAAAACAAAATTGGATGATTAATTTTGCGCCACCCTGTGCAAGCTCGTATATTGAATATATTTTTAACATAATTTTCACGTATGAAAATATTGAATGCAATTTTTCTCAACCGCTATCATCAGCATCTTCAAACATTTGTGAATTCATTCTGGTTGTCGTGATTTAATAATTGAATTTACGTAGACTTTTTAAACAGGTGGCAACCGTGTTCAAAAATATTTTCAAAGTAAAACTTTCTTATACCTCTTTCGTTTTGTTTGTTATATTTTCATTCGATTTATTAATTAAATTGAATAAAAGTTTTTAAATAGGTGGCAATTCTCTTCAAAACTATTAGTGTACTAAATTTTGTTAAATTCGGACCAGCCGTTTCAGGGTGAAACAGTAATGAACATACTTTTAACCATGCTTAATTATATTTTTTATTTTTCTTATTTTTTACATACGTGTGTACGTACATACAAATCTTAGTATGTAATTCTAAAAAATTGTCAATGGCGAATTCCGCAACATGCAATTAATTAATTAACCATTTGCAAAATTCATTTTAATCATGCTATCCTTTTGCGGCTCTTTTAATCTAAGCGCGTTTTCGTTTAAGCTTTGAATTTTTAATTTGTTTTGCCAACCCATTCAAAAGCCATAAAATTCATTCACGCACACGAATTATATCACTCGCCTCAAAAAATAGATGTAAAAACAGCAAATTAGGCAGCAGGCAGTGCGCTAAAAACTATCATAATAAAATATGTATGTACGTGCAAAAATGTCTATACATAGATTCCAAAGCGACAACAAGTTTCCTTACACGACAATAACAAAAACGCCACTTTTGTATTGTGTTAAAAAGTTCAAAACACTGCGAATTTTACGCCATTGAGTATTTACAATTTTCTGCTTTGTAATCTCTTAATTCACACCAACGCCGTCATAAGGTATTTCGGTTTATGGTCACTAGGTGATCTAGTCATCGTGATCTAGATTTATCTCATCCATTTCAGAATTGTGACACAGTAAAGTGATTCGCAGAAAAATGTATGTAGCTCATACGCCAAGTAGAACCAAATTGTAGAATACATAAGTACATATATGCATTCATGCATATTAATATACATATGTATGTATGTAGATTCACATTCCTTCGAATAAAAAAGAAAAAATTGGAGCGAATGAAAGCTGCATGCATCCAAACATACATATCATACCTTACTTAATGCACAAAGGCCCTAACCAACACTTTTTTCCAAATTTCGTTTTTCACAGATTTTGGAAGGATGTATTAAAATACACCTTCAATAAAAATTTTAAGGTCTTAGAACCATAAGCAACGGAGTTACATGCTATTTATTTTTTAAAAAAATCCTACCTGTTTTTGATACTCTTTTTATAACGTTATTTGCTTCTCCTGTAAAATTAAAAATTTGTTGGTTAGGTTGTTTCGAGACTTCACCAAGAATAAATACTAAAATAAAAAATCTCTATTTGCATTAGGAAAGATTTTTGAACTGCTGTAAGCTTCTCAAAAATATGTCAAGACCTCATTTTTGAATTTGAGCGACGTTGTTAGTTACGGCAGAGAACGTTCTCTGGTTACGGTGACGACAAAAAGTCTTTTGGAATAACTGCAAAAAAACAGCTTTCAGAAATGCATCATACATTTTTTTTTCGAATAACGGACACGAATAAAATTAATCGTCAAGTGCACCCTGCGAATTTGCACCTACTTCCTAGCAAAGACATGACCCATCATAATTATGTGCAGTTTTTTAACAACACATTTCCGTCTGTTGCACACCACAGCAGTTCTATGCATTTTTAGATTTTTAAAACATTTTTATTTTTTTTTTTTAAATGTATTTTTTAAGTGATAAATAGCGGCAAATAGTCATACAACCTACATATTTGAAAAACTCAATTCAAAAGTTTTGCTTTTTCAAATGCTTCAGCATGCAACACTGTCGCCAACAGTTGACTTCATCAGTTAAAATTGCAGTCTTTTCATGAGTAAATTCAATTTCAACTCTTGACCACGGTTGCCATTTCATCAAAATTTTTTATACCACAATATCTAAGTAAAAATGCCCAAAATAAAATAAAATGTACCATTTTTTGCCGTCCAACAAAAATATATACAGTGCCTCAAACAAGTGACCACGTATTGATTTTTTTAATATTCGTAATGTTTTTCGAGCAATTTATTTATTTTTTTTCTATAAAAATACCGTCCATGCTTTAACCAAAACCAAATAAACAGTTTCAAACTTTATACAAAAGGTAGGAAAAATCGACAAATTTTCATCAAAATTTCAACTTTTCAATTTGAATCTTTGCAACATTTTTGGGTGTGCAGTTTTATAGCCCATACAATTTTAGTGTAATAAAGTGCAAGTTTCAAGAATAATTTATAATATTCCTATTTTCCGCCTGGAGATCTTTGTAAATATCAATTTTGAGTGAATAAGCTTCAGTAGTCACTAAAATATCACAGTCATCGCTTAATCGATTTATTTTGTCATTCTGAGCATTTATGTATACAAAAAAAAGAAGAGCGTAAGAACGAGGGACAGCTGCTAGTTTTTTAGGTTAAGAAACGCTTTCCAGCAGAAACTAGTGATACTTATCTATAAAGAAACAAAGCTAATGCTTGATGTCAAATTTTTCACTAGCCTTGCCGGATAAAAAACTTTTATTCACCTCATAGCTGTCAAAAATTGACCTTTCTATCAATTGGGACAGGGGCTGTTGTATATACTGTGGACACCGTTAATGATGTGCTGAGTCAATACTTTTATCCAATACTCTCGATACTCGGTACCGAAACATTTAGGTTTCGAATAAAAGCGCACATAGGCCAAAAATATCGAGAAAACGGTTCAGGGTAGACTCGCCTATCAAAACACGAATGTAGGAGCCAATAGAGCGTTTAATACTGATTCAAATGAAAGATGTGTATATGTCGGTTCGAGACCATAATGCAGAGAAACTCTTAAAGCATTTTTGTTCCAGCTGAATCGGATGATGTCATTTTTGTAGGCCTGGGGGCAGATTCTGTAACCAGTTAGCGACAATTTTCGAATCGGTATTGGTTTTGTTGACGTATGATATGATTTTTATGTCAACAAGTGCAACATCGATCCAGAACTTGTCGCTAACTAGTTACAGAATCTCCCCCCTGAAAGGCTTCTTCATCCGTCAAAGCATTTTTCTTGAACCTTGGATCGACTAAGGTTAAAACTGATAAAATAATATTTCTCCGTTGCGATAAGTTCAAGGGTTTTAGCCGATACCATATAAATTAGTAATGAAAGTTTTTTCTAAACTTGAAATGCATATAATGGCGAAGGTTCAATGTAAAGAATCGGTATCGGGTACCGAAAACGAAGTAGTATAAATTCAAGACACGCATTTGGTTGGAGACTGTGTTGGTTATGGTGGTCATAAGTTCAGCCAACATATTCAATGGTCCATTACCCGGAGCTGCCCCAATGTGATGAGTAGATTTTAGTGAGCCTCAAAAACCACTCCCTCTGGTTACAAACTGGATATCTGAATATTGGAAATAGCAATTATCTTTTTAAAATGAGGTAAAAAGGTATTAGTACGGTTGTTTCCATGAACCAATTAGAACAAATCTGACCGGTTGAGAAGCAGCCATTTGTAATAGGAATTGAGAAAAAAGTGTGTGACGTTCGTAGTTTTGAAGTTTGCTATATGTGTTTTGCTTCTTTCTTTATGTGTATTTTGTCGGTGGTTTATTTCAGTGATTTTTAAGTGATTTTTTGTGCAAATGTAATTAAAATGAAGTGCGCGGTGATTGGATGCAAAAACACGTACAAAAAATATAAAATAAAATAAAATGGTTAGCACAAACATGTGCACCACATTTCTTGCATTTTTTCTTTATGCTTCGTCTTCATATTCTTTGTTTACTTTTCACAGAAAATAACATGGCGCCGAAATTACAAACGTCAGCCAGAAAATTACTTTTTTCTTTTGCTTCATCTTGTCAGATCTTGTGTAGTTGGATCATGGGTTGTTGCTCCCTTTCATACCACAGTAATTTTGTATGCAACTCTGAATCAGCAAAATCCATACTCCTTCTCATTATCAACCTTGATCAGGTTTTACGCCGAGGAGTACTCAAAAAGTATTATTACTGTATATACTGTGGTTCGTCAGCTGTTATTAATAATCAAAATTGTGTGAAAAAGTTTTCCTTTGTAATCAAATGCGGGCAAGAAATATCGTTTTTAATACAATTATTGATATAAAATTTTTATTTATCTGCCGCTGGTATAATAATTCAGTGACCAAAGTATTCGCTGCTAAGCGTTCATTGTAGCAAGCACTGGCGTTACTCGCATTGCCGTCAAAGCGACGCTAGCGCCAATGCAAAGTCAAAGTTGTATGTGGACGGGCCTTTATTGTTTGCTTTTTTTATTATTTATTTGTGTAATGGCAACCATGTACACAGATTGAAAGGTGCTGCACATGATTCAATAATACAAGGTTCGATAAACTGACAGTTGTCCCTCTCGCACCGCTCCCTTAGCAGTGGCACCGTGTTGCTTCTTTGCAAATTTACATCAAAACAGTGTAGCTTTGGTGTTAAATAAAAGTATAAGCTTTTGTGCAA
>NW_023461318.1:13656-26954 GCF_013731165.1 Rhagoletis pomonella
GGCGACTCTCCACTTGCCGGGCATTAAGTACGAGTTTAGCCTGCTGCGATAGCCAGAGCGAAGTTGGGCTATTGTAGTGCGGGTCTCCCGAAGCAGGCAAAGTTCTGTCCCGTCCACGTCCGGTGGTTGCGGGAGTCTACATAACTTGAGACTGATTCCCTGTGAATGCCGTTCAGGGCCTGTCGGTAGGTTGACGGGTCCAGAGGTTGTCGTGTCGTGCCATCCTCCTTGGTTCTAAATCAGAGGGTATTACAGGAGCCCCATGTACCCTAGGCAAGTGCTCAGTCTTGTCGATTCAGTCGGAAAAGATAGGCGCTTTGACATCTGAAGGCCCTTTTAGGATACAGTGTGCATTTTGGAATTCATACGTACCTACATACATAGACATTTATTTCTTTGTCAAAAAGGCTATCTGCATAATGAATATTACCACAGTTGGAACTTGTTGAAATAATACTCAGTTTTGTATCCAATATGTTTAGCCGCAAATATATATAAACATATTTATGTATATGCAGGTAAATGGAAGGATAGCTTTTTTACATATAGTCTCCATAAACCTTCATACGGAGAGGCACCCCATTCGAATGTTCCTGGTTCAAATTAAGACTTACCAAGCCAGATTATCGTTTCGGTTAAACTGTTATTGAATATCACATACAAAATAAACTTTAAAGGGTCGTTTGTTTATTGTAAACATTGTTTTTCTATACTTCGAATGAAATACAAGTAAACAAAACGTATGGCGACGGGCGTGATTGCAGAGCAACACCTCCTCTTTTCATGGATACTCCATGCCTCTTTTATTGCAGTTATAATAGAATAAAATAGCACTCAGCTAGTTGAAATTGCAAGAATATTAAAGATATTTTATAGCTACATAAATGCTTACACAATTCTTCAAGTTGCAATAGTTCTTCTAGCACAATCTTTTATTTACATAAAATTTTCCACAAAACTGTTTTGGTTTATTTTCGCACCACACTGACTTTTCTGCAGCACCTTTCAATCTGTGTACATGGTTGCCATTACACAAATAAATAATAAAAAAAACCAAACAATAAAGGCCCGTCCACATACAACTTTGAATTTGCATTGGCGCTAGCATCGCTTTGACGGCAATGCGAGTAACGCCAGTGCTTGCTACAATGAACGCTTAGCAGCGAATACTTTGGTCACTGAATTATTATACCAGCGGCAGATAAATCAAAATTTTATATCAATAATTGTATTAAAAACGATATTTCTTGCCCGCATTTGATTACAAAGGAAAACTTTTTCACACAATTTTGATTATTAGTAACAGCTGACGAACCACAGTATATACAGTAATAATACTTTTTGAGTACTACTCGGCGTAAAACCTGATCAAGGTTGATAATGAGAAGGAGTATGGATTTTGCTGATTCAGAGTTGCATACAAAATTACTGTGGTATGAAAGGGAGCAACCACCGTACTAATGCCTTGGTTATAATGAACGGGACGAATCTTAATAAATCGCGGCCAATTCGTAAGGATCTATTGATTCTAGATGCTTCCATTTTACCTTGCGTTCAAGTGCATTATAATCGTTTGAATTCATTGCCCATACAATAGATAATTAAGTGACAGTTCACTCCGTTCCGTTACTTCTATTATAATCCAGGCATAAGGCAGAGTGGCACAGATAATTTTGTAAACAAACACCTTTCTTATCATTTTAAAAAGATAGTTGCTATTTCCAATATTCAGATATCCAGCTTGTAACCAGAGGGAGTCGCTTTTGAGGCTCACTAAAATCTACTCATCATATTGGAGCAGCTCCGGGTAATGGACTATTGAATATGTTGGCTGAACTTATGACCACCATAACCAACACAGTCTCCAATTCGATTCTTTACATTGAACCTTCGCCATTATATGCATTTCAAGTTTAGAAAAAACTTTCATTACTAATTCATTTGGTATCGGCTAAAACTCTTGAACTTATCGCAACGGAGAAATATTATTTTATCAGTTTTAACCTTAGTCGATCCAATGTTCAAGAAAAATGCTTTGACGGATGAAGAAGCCTTTCAGGGGGGAGATTCTGTAACTAGTTAGCGACAAGTTTTGGATCGATGTTGCACTTGTTGACATAAAAATCATATCATACGTCAACAAAACCGATACCGATTCGAAAATTGTCGCTAACTGGTTACAGAATCTGCCCCCAGGCATACAAAAATGACATCGTCCGATTCAGCTGGAACAAAAATGCTTTAAGAGTTTCCCTGCATTAAGGCCTCGAACCGACATATACACATCTTTCATTTGAATCAGTATTAAATGCTCTATTGGCTCCTACATTCGGCTTTTGATAGGCGAGTCTCCCCTGAACCGTTTTTTCCATATTTTTGGCCTATGTGCGCTTTTATTCGAAACGTAAATGTTTCGGTACCGAGTATAGAGAGTATTGGATAAAAGTATTGACTCAGCACATCATTAACGGTGTCCACAGTGTATACAAGAGCAGAGAACGTCTCTGCCCCGGCAAGGCTAGTGAAAAATTTGTCCCTCGTTCTTACGCTCTTCTTTTTTTTGTATACATAAATGCTCAGAATGACAAAATAAATCGATTAAGCGATGACTGTGATATTTTAGTGACTACTGAAGCTTATTCACTTAAAATTGATATTTACAAAGATCTTCAGGCGGAAAATAAGAATATTATAAATTACTTTTGAAACTTGCACTTTATTAGACTAAAATTGTATGGGCTATAAAACCGCACACCCAAAAATGTTGAAAAGATTCATATTAAAAAGTTGAAATTTTGATGAAAATTTGTCGAGTTTTCCTACATTTTCCTACATTTTGTATGTTTATATGGTTTTGGTTAAAGCATGGACGGAATTTTTATAGAAAAAAAATTCCTCGAAAAACATTACGAATATTAAAAAAATCAATACGTGGTCACTTGTTTGAGGCACTGTATATATTTTTGTTGGACGGCAAAAAATGGTACATTTTATTTTATTTTGGGTCTTTTTACTTAGATATTTTGGTACACAAAATTTTGATGAAATGGCAAGCGTGGTCAAGAGTTGAAATTGAATTTACTCATGAAAAGACTGCAATTTTAACTGATGAAGTCAACTGTTGGCGACAGTGTTGCATGCTGACGCATTTGAAAAAGCAAAACTTTTGAATTGAGTTTTTCAAATATGTAGGTTGTATGACTATTTGCCGCTATTTATCACTTAAAAAATACATTTTCAGAACAAAATAAAAATGCTCTAATAATCTAAAAATGCTGCGGTGGTGTGCAACAGACGGAAATGTGTTGTTAAAAAACTGCACATAATTTTGATGGGTCATGTCTTTGCTAGGAAGTAGTTGCAAATTCGCAGGGTGCACTTGACGATTAATTTTATTCGTGTCCGTTATTCGAAAAAAAATGTATGGTGCATTTCTGAACGCTGTTTTTTTTGCAGTTATTCCAAAAGATTTTTTGTCGTCACCTGATATGCAAAAAAGCCGTAACTAACAACGTCGCTCAAATTCAAAAAGTCGTAGCTTATGCAAAATTCAACTCACCAAATTGTTTTATGGACGAAAATTTATTAGTCACGATTTTTAGCATTTCAGTGACGATGTTAGTTACGCCCTTTTGCATTTTAGGTGTTGAGAAGCTTACTACAGTTCAGAAATCTTTCCTAATACATATAGAGATTTTTATTTTAGTATCTATTCTTGGTGAAGTCTCGAATAAATACTTATGGACATATGGTCACCTTAATTCACAGAGGCCCTAACCAACAAATTTTTAATTTTACAGGAGAAGCAAATAACGTTATAAAAAGTGTATGAAAAACAGGTAGGATTTTTAAAAAAATAAATAGCATAGTTGCTTATGGTGCTCAGACCTTAAAATTTTTATTGAAGATGCATTTTAATACATCCTACCAAAATCTGTGAAAAACGAAATTTCGAAAAAAGTGTTGGTTAGGGCCTTTGTGCATTAAGTAAGGTACGATATGTATGTTTGGATGCATGCAGCTTTCATTCGCTCCAATTTTTTCTTTTTTATTCGAAGGAATGTGCATCTACATACATACTTACATATATTAATATGCATGAATGCATATATGTACATACTTATGTATTCTACAATTTGGTTCTACTGGTCGTATGAGCTACAGACATTTACTGTGTCACAATTCTAAAATGGACGAGATAAATCTAGATCACGATGACTAGATCACCTAGTGACCATAAACCGAAATACCTTATGACGGCATTGGTGTGAATTAAGAGATTACAAAGCAGAAAATTGTAAATACTCAATGGCGTAAAATTCGCAGTGTTTTGAACTTTTTAACACAATACAAAAGTGGCGTTTTTGTTATTGTCGTGTAAGGAAACTTGTTGTTGTCGCTTTGGAATCTATGTATTGACATTTTTGCACGTACATACATATTTTATTATGATAGTTTTTAGCGCACTGCCTGCTGCCTAATTTGCTTTTTTGTTACATCTATTTTTTGAGGCGAGTGATATAATTCGTGTGCGTGAATGAATTTTATGGCTTTTGAATGGGTTAGCAAAACTAATTAAAAATTCAAAGCTTAGATTAAAAGAGCCGCAAAAGGATAGCATGATTAAAATGAATTTTGCAAATGGTTAATTAATTAATTGCATGTTGCGGAATTCGCCATTGACAATTTTTTAGAATTACATACTAAGATTTGTATGTACGTACATATGTATGTAAAAAATAAGAAAAATATAATTAAGCATGGTTAAAAGCATTATGCACTGTGCAGATTTTTATTTAGGTTGGAAAATTGGTTAAATTAAGAATGTATTTCGAGAGAGAAGCGAAAGATACATATGATATTTTTTTACCCGTTGCTGTCACGCGGCGCACAGTGGGCAAAACCTATATATACGTGAAAATTATGTTAAAAATATATTCAATATACGAGCTTGCACAGGGTGGCGCAAAATTAATCATCCAATTTTGTTTTTGATTAACTTTTTCACTTAATAAAAAACTGAAATTTTGAGTGATGGAAACCTCTATTTGGACCTTTACAATTTTTACTGTTAAGTGGAAAAGATGATATCCGTTTTGTCGCATTTTCCATGGCTTTCCGCAAGATTTCCGACGATAACTGTTCGCTTTCCAGTTGAAAATTGTGCCTCAACTGCTCTTACTACTGCCTTACCTGTTAGAGGGTTAAAATAAAATATCACCATTCACAAATAACTGTTACCTATGGGTTTAATAAAAGTACAATTCGTTATGAAATTTGAAACGTTTTTTTTTGCTTTTGGTGCAATAAGTAGATACATATATTTATTTTATTTGGCTTGTTTCCCAATTTTAAATTAATAAATGCTTTTATTGACATAAAAGAAGCACAGAATTCATCATTTGTATGAAACGAATGACTAGATAGCAACCTTTAAATTATTGCCATTGGCATGCCCACCCACACACCAAGTTGCCATGGCCACTGATTTTGTTTTGGTCAACAATGAATTTACTGTAGCATATGTACATACTTATCCGCTTGGCTTACCTAAATAATCTACCACCAGCTTAATCAAATAACACAAACAAAAACAGCATAAATTTCTAGTTACCAGTACTAATATAAATAAAAAAAGCAAATATTTTGTGTGTGTTTTTTTTTTGTACTCGTATACAGATACAAATACGGCGACGATATACGCATTAGCTAGCCACTTGGCAACCAATTGTCTACTCCCTCACAAACGCAATTTTTCATTTTGCTGTGAAAAAAGTGAAATTCATTTTTGAGTCACACAAAACTTTGACTCGATTAGCAACTTCAATTGCATGGCCAGTGCGGACGAGATTATAGTCAATGGGCAGGTTATAACGCTGCCCACATTGGAGGTGGTCAAAGCAGGTGCGTAATAAGATTTATATTAAAATCACATTCGGAAAATTTATTCTAAGCACATAATATTATTTTTTCTTTGATTAGTTCCCATCATGGCGGCTGGTACTAACATCGATTGGTTGGTCCATCTCTACTATGCGCGACGTGATTTTATACGTTGTCGCATCATAATCGATCGAGAGCTTTATAGAAGTTTGAATCCAGAGTATTTGTATTATGTCAAGGTATGTGTGTGTGTGTGTGTGTATGTGTGTGAAAAAAACCAATCATTAAGGCTAGAGCTCAATACCAGGCATTTGGCGCTCTAATTAAGCTCATAAGTTTTATATGTACATTATAGCGTTGCCAAATGTCCCGTATTTGCTGGGACGTCCCGTATTTCAAACTAAATTTGAGATGTTCCGTTGGGACAAGATTTTTCCGGAACTTTCGACAAATTCATTTTTCATTTCAACCTGTAAATGTGTGTACCGTTTTGAGTGTACTATAGCGCATATCATAACTATACGACTCTTTAATTTTAATTATTTTTTTTTACTAAAGTGAAAATTTCGCGCCTTTTAATTAGACCATTTTTTCCATATAACAAAAGTCGTCGAATATATCGAGCCCTAAGCCGAGCCCAAAAAGGCGTAAGCGACAAAAAGTAAATTTTTCAGTAGATACATATATACGGGTTTTGTTAGGAATAAATACGTTTTTATGTAAAAATAAGTAAAAAATAAAACTCGTAATATCTGGTGCGTTTATGATTTGACACGGGATATATACTTAAAATATCAGGTAGTATAAAATTAATTTTACATCCATATCTATGTATGCACATCCATATATTTTGTTCGTCGTCATTACTGAAAATGCTCCAGCTGAGTTTTTTTGTTTGTTTTAATTTCGTTCGCTTGCTCTCAGACCCACCCCATGCAAAAAAAAAATGCAAAATTATATCCTTAAAAATACAAAACTCATTGAGCTGTTTAGGACAGCCCGGTGAGCTTAGTTATCCAAAATTTTTTTGCTTCTCATCCCATACTTCAGAACTGTCATTTATTAAACAAGTTAAACAAATATTTTCAATGGCTTTCTTTTATCGAAATTCTCATTCTGTTTTTATTAAGAATATCTAATATTTTATCAGTTTTTCTTTCTAAACTCTACTAAATTTACAATGACTTACTACAATTTAATGCTATTCTTTAATATTCCCCCTCTCCACTGCTCCTTCATTCACACTCCGGTGATAACGATTTTCTTGTTCTCGCTTAAACTGGCTGCATATGTTCTGCTTCACTTACTTCTTGCTGACCGCCATTTAACTTGCTGCAAGCTTAGGGTTTAATTGACCGTGAAGAGGGCAACAGCATTGAGGCGCTACGTAATCTACAAAAAGCACTCGACTTAAATTCAAAAAATATTGAAACTTACAAGGAGATTGGCAAAACACTGTAAGTATAAATGCATAAAACATACGTACGCTTATGTACATACATACATACATATATATTTATATTAGACCATACCACCTTACACGCAAACAAAAAAAGTTCGCCCTACACCCCTGAGTCTCAGGTATTTTTGTAAAGCGATTCCGAAAACATTTTTCGGTGACATCTACATACATACACTCGGTAATAAAGTTTTTTTTTTATATTTCTAATGGAATAATCAAAATACTTCCTTACCAAGAGTTTAATGATTTTTAGAAAGCTTTAATTTGCTGGCGTTGGGACGGAACGTTTGGTTGATAAAACTGAGATCTGGTGGGTAAGTACTAGAACGGGGATATTGAGATCAGTGCAATGAAGAACAAACAAATTGTCGTCTAGAGACAAAAACATCGATACATCATACTTGAAGAATAGACGACCCCTAAGTTTCGCCAATATGAAAAAATAATTCACAAAATTGTGTTGCAAAAATACTTTACGACTAAGGGGTGTGCGGTGCACGTTTTTTTCTGGTACGGTCTAATGTAAATATGTACGTATTTGATTTTAGATATATTTGCACATATATATGATACATACATATATATGATACATTCATACATACTTTTATATAATTAGATGGCCTCGACCGTGTTATACATACAGTACATAAATACTTATGTAGATATACATATACACATATCTAATGCAATGTTTTAGCAATTTTGACGGCGATGTAGGGTGTCTTTTTTTAACTTCACTTTTTTGGCCTGCCTCAAATCTCTTTTACAACAAAGAACAAAAGTGCGTTGTAGTAAGTGCTTTAATGGTGAATAAAGTTTATACATAAGTACATGCAAACGTGAATCGTACGACTAGAAAAATTCACAAAATAAATTTGGATTAGTTTATTTTTCACGAATTATGATGTACATACATTAGGGTGGTTCATAAGAATATTAACATTCACATTTTGATGGGGCAGCCCTTTATTTCTACGTTTAAAATAAAGACATTTACTAAAAAAAATTAGGAGTCGCTATCTGGGTTTGAAAAAATTTAAATTCTTTTAATTCGCAAAAATTCGTCAACATTTTCACTTGAAATGTGATAACTTTGATATATTACTGAAACTTATTCATATAAATGATTTATACAAAAGAAAAAAATAAATTAAATTATTCATAAAAAAAATTCAGTATTTTCAAAACCTGGGAGAAGCGTCGCCTCAGCACTGACCCCTAAACAACAAAATAAAGGGGTGCGCTCATGCTGTTGATATTTTTAAGGACCACCCTAATGCACATACTTACTATTTACATACATATAGAGGCTTACTACTTATCTTGTGTTTACAATCGTACATATCGCTTATTTACTAAAAGACTGCGAGAATTTCGAGGCATTTTTAAGCTAGCTAGAACAAATTGCCCATTAAGAGAGTTTGGGCCCTAATGCCTGCGCTCTTATTATTGAGTCGCATCCAGTGCAATCGCATATCAGCGATACCAATACCACGAATACCCAATATGAGAGGTGGGTCTTAAAACAATACAGATTTTAATTAATGAGTAAATATCAGAAATTGTCTGTCAATTTTAATAACTACATAATTTTAAACGCCTTCATAACTACTCGCTGTGTTACAGCTGTCGGACGCAAAAACTTTAATATACTTTTCGCATTTACTGCGGCATCATTGCAGCTTTATTATGGGCCGTTTCAATCAGGCGTTAAGCATCTTTCGTGAAGCTGAAGAGCTCTCCCCACGGCAGGATCATGAAATTTGCCATTTCATTGGCGAATTGTTGCATCGTTCAGCGGCTGCTTGCAATCAATTTGCGCTCGCACGTCAAGAAGAGGCCGAGGCGAAAGTTTACTTTGAAAAGGCAGTGCAATCTGGCAAAAAGTTGGAAAGCTTTCAGCGACTTGGTGAAATTCTGCGCAAGGAGAAGGATTACAGCAAGGCAATTGAGGTGCTCGAGAACTGTTTGCTGTGAGTGGCCCATTATTACACTCACATGCATATATAAATTAGGATGGTCCAAAAATGCATGTGAAAAAGTAAAGTTGGAATTTTTATGCTCTCACTACCAAGGCTTGTTCTATACCAAAAAAATATACCCTCATTTTTTTATTTTGAAATCAAAAAATATTTAGATGTCGCTCAAAGCGCCAAAAACCCACAAAAACCCCGATAAATGCAATGGGGCGACCAATAAAAAATCGTTAATATTAAAAAATGGTTAAATAAACAATTGGGTATTATTGCTGAAAGTATCCTGAAGAGTACCAGAGTTTTTCGATCGAAAAATATTGATTTTCAAGAATTCTATACCATTTCTACGAAAAATTTGATTTTTCCCCATATAAAAATACATGGAAAACTTTGAGCGCTTTGAGCGACCTCTAAATACTTTTTTATTTCAAAATAAAAAAATAGAGGTATACTTTTTTCGATATAGAACAATCCTAGGCGGTGAGAGCATAAAAATTCCGACTTTACTGTTTTTCGACCACCCTAGTGTACCTACATATTTGCTCTTGAAAAATGTATTTTTTATTTAAAAATATGTAGTTTGTGTATTCGTAGAAGTAAGAACAATACCGCGAAATTTTGCGCTAAATACAAGCAATCACAATTTTTGTTTATGAAAGCGCGCCATTTGCATTGAAAAACATGCAATGAACAAATTTAAAATTCCACACTTTAGCCTTTGGGCTGTGAAATTCCAAAAACGCAACAAACTTTAGTTGAAAAAACTTATTATTAACCGATTTCAAAGAAACGAGAAGGTTATCAGTTCGTCGGAATATTTTTTTTAATGTATTTTTTTTTTTAATGTAGGTCAACCGATTTTTCTATCGGAAAGGTAGTGACTCATAGGTGGTCCCATACTAATTTGGTTTAGATCCGATCATTGGATCATGAAGAAATCAACGGTACTCCTAAATTTTTATATGAGAATTTAAGTCGGTTAGGTTTTTCGTTTAAAAATTACTTGTTGTAAGTAAAAAAAAAAAATGCAATCATATTATGGGTATTCATCTAAATCTTAAATTCCCCCTTACGCGTTTTAATATACTTTGCTATTTTATACTTTTCATAGATCTTGAAATTTGTTATAGAATATTTGTTTTTTTTTTCAATAATTTTCATTCGGTAAACGATTTTTATTCAATTAAGTTCATTTGTTAATTTTGTTATAGTCAAGACTTTGCAAATACTTAAAAATAAATAAATTATTAAAAACATAAACTATTCTACAACCTTAATAATTAATTTCGATACAACATATTTTTTTTGTACAGTTTATCACCAGAAAATATTGAAGTTCTCACAGAAATTGGTGTGCTATATTTGAAAATCAATGAAACACAGAAGGCCTTTGATCGATTGTCAGAAGTCATAAACTTGGATAAGAAGTGCTCCAAAGGATTGTTGGCTTATGGTGCCATATTGCAGGTAAATTAAATTATAAATATATACATACACACCTATGTAGATTAAATGAACATTTCAACCCGAGTATTTATGTATAATTATGAAACCACAACTTATACCGGATTTTCACTGGGCGCTAAATGACAAAGATTTTAATAAAAAATTTGGGTATTTATATAAATGCCTTTGTATTTTCGATTTGAATACCTAGTGGAAATTCAACAATGGGAAAAAATATTTTAAATTTTTGCGAAGCAGCTTTTAGAATTCTTTCACTTTGTGGAAAATGAAAAATAATAAGTTTAGAATAAAATGTCTTGGCTAAATGCATTTTTCTTAAAGCACTTCAAATTCAGCATATTTGGTTTGAATACGCTTTCGTCTTGCACTTCACAGTTGCTTTTTCATATTTTCAAGACACAAAAATTTCGTTTTTTATTATCACTTAAATATGTTGTGTCTGTTGGGATTCGAATCCGGACCTTCGGGAAGCTAACAAGTAACCGCAGGCATCTCTGCACGCTCAGCCACAGCCAGCCATGTTCATAAATATGCCTTCAAATGTTCAGTTTGATTTTTGTGCAAGCAGTAAGTCGATTGTCCGACTCTGCATTTGATTTCAACTACATTAAAAAGCATTTGGCTTAAAGCACTTCAAAGTCAGTATGTTTCTTTTGCAGACATTTAGGTCAACCATAAACTGCATCGAATAGAAAGTTCATTATAAATAAATTGAATTACAAAATTGGCAATGAAACTTCAAAACAAATATAATTTAATTGCATATTCTTTCGCTAAGTCAAAATTTATATTTGTACTTGAAGGAAAAAAATTAAATTTAAGTGTTGGCGTTGCCAAAATTGAGTAAATTTGGCTACTTATCTTTTATTACCAAATTGCATACTGGAACAAACATTTAGCTTATGCGTTTGACATGAGAACACATACATACATACATACATATTATAAACCAACCAAACAGCTTCACTTAAAACTTTTATTTGGCTAACGTACCATAATGTCTTAATATTTACACATTTCCGGCATTGAAATCAACCGAAAATGAAAGTATAATAAAATTTGTGTGTGTATATTCTATTGGTGAAATATACATATGTATGTATGTAGTTTGGACATGCCAAACTAAAAAATGTAATCGAAATTAATTTTGCGGAAAGCAAAATTTAGTAACCGGGAATATTAATATGAAAAAGAGTGCTTCATAGTATTGGTTTAAAAAAGATTGCTGCGGACATAATAGAGAAATGATTAGAAACCTTAGTATCATATTTAATGCGAATACAGATTTGAAATTAACTTTTGGCTCAAAAAGATGCGTCAAAAGCGCTGAGTGAGCGCTACGATAACGAAAATACTACTATCACTGAACTCTCCACCAATAGAAAGGCACTTTTTGAAAACAGATGATTTTTTTTAATGAAAAAATGAAAAAAAAAATTAAAATTTTAACAGAAGAAAAATTTAAAAAATAACAGGTTCTGTACAAAAAAAAAAATCAAGTTACTAATGAAAGAAAGCGAGGGATAAATAAAGAAGTAATGAGTAGTCAAATGAAAATACGCAAAGATTTTTTGTATGAAATATTAGCATAAAATCGTGTTACTCAGGTGTACGTGGCGTATGAGTAACTTTCTTTCCTGCTAATTTTTCATAAAAAAAATCTTTGCGTATTTTCATTTACCCACTCATTATTATTTCTTTATTTACAACTCGCCTACCTTCATTAGTAACTCGATTTTTTTTAACAGAACAGGTTTAAGAACAAATTCAAAAATTTGGCACAGAACCTGTTATTTATTTAATTTTTCTTCTATTAAAGTTTGATTTCTGTTTTTAATTTTTTTATTAGTTTATGGATAATTTTATTAGCTTTGATTTGACGTACCTCATTTTGAGACTGTTAAATTGGTTCGTAAGATATACGCGATTAAGTGGAACCACTTTTTGTTTAAAGCTGATTAACGGTAAATCGCAAATATCTCGAAAACGTCTCCATAGAAGGAAAAGAAACCATGGCCGATAAATTTAGAGAATGAATTTACCATGTAATGTTTTTATCATGGTTGGGGTATTGAAGAAGTAGCACAGTGTCCTTTAATGGCGCCGGTAAGAGCTTTTACTGCGTATTTAATTTTTCTTGTAAAGCTTCGACCATAAAGACATTGAGATTTCACAGAAGTCCTCGCTGGTCCATTGCGCATTTGTTACGGTTGTGGTATACTCGCAAATTACAAATTAAATTAATTTACAAACAGATAACTGAAAACTAACAACTGATAAAAGCTTACTAATCTGGATTACATGCCTATTAAGAATTTTTAGGACGCAAGAAATATGTACGAAAACTGATTTAATACGATATGCTTACAGGCGTTTATCGTCCACCATAAGACAGTTCATAATAAGGGGGTTAGAGAAGTAACCTTCTTTATGGCAATGATTCCATATTTACATTTGTACTGGCTTTTCATCTACTACATATATGTATGTAGGAATGTTTGTATTTTTTT
>NW_023461319.1:0-26954 GCF_013731165.1 Rhagoletis pomonella
GTACCTGACAAATAAAAAAACAAAAACAACAAAATACACTGCGGAATGTATAAGCCACTAGCTCAAAAGAACCACACACAAGGAGGGTTATTTGCAATAATTGCAATAAAAGTAGCAAAAGTGCCACAAAAAGAGTGACGCTAAAGGGGTGAGTAGCATGAGTGGCAGTAACAACAAATATTACAACAACACACTAAAATAAATGGCGGTAAAGTGAGATTGGAAATTCAATCGTGAGCTCACAGGCAAACGACGACGTTTGCACAGTTTTGTTGAAGCTTTAAAGAGGATGTGAAAGGAGGTATTGAGGGATAACGAGCATGAATATGCGCGTGTGTATGTATATGTGAGCGCTACTATATTCACATTACAATGCAATTATAGCGAGTAGTAGCAGCAGTTCCCGTGTTAGAGGTAGCGTCAGCGAATTTTCGCACCCAGACAGGCGTGAGGGCCAGTTTCGACCCTTCGAGCTGAATTAACCAGTTCAAACGCTGCTGCTGCAAGGGATTGGCGGCAAGCAGCATAGTGGCAAAATGACAGCTTAGCCAACGAACACCACCGGGGTGATGTTGTTTTTGCTGCTGTTACTTTTTGACTCGCACTAACTGCATTCGCTTTTTACGCTTGGATGGCTCATTGCCACAGTGATTTTTGCCTGCAACACACAGCACAGCAAACGGGCATTGCAAAAGCATGCAGCATGCAACACCCGAAAAGGGGGGTGTCCAATTGACTTGTGGCATGCACAGCAACACCAACAAACACACCATATATGTATGTGCGTGTGTATATGTCACACCGCCGCCGCAGCTGTCAGTGCATAACCCGACTGTTGCCTGCCAAAACGTGTTGATGATGATGATAGCGTTAAGTCGCTTACAACGCGCACGAACGAATGAATGAGCGAACGAACGGGGTTTGGTAGAGGGTTAATGATCGAAAAATTAAAACAAGATTTCCAGCTACCAACTCGACAGAAAATGAGTCGCATGTGCCGGATTGGCAATGAAACTAAAATGTCCCTGGAGACATACAGCTAGCCAGCTAGCAAGAAAGGCTGATTGTCTGGCTGCTGGCGGGATGCAACAGCACCAACAAAGACACTTACAAATGTAACATATGTATACGCGTACAGGTCGTAAAAATAAAGACATTCATTGGCGAAATTGCTTTACCGCTTCTGCTTTATTGCAGCTCAATTTTGTCTTGATTACCGCAGTTGCTTTGTTGCTTCGCTGGCTTCGTTTGCTTGGCTTTTCTGCCGTTTCATCCGTGGGTTTGTCTTTATTGCCTTCTTGTTATCCTCTCGCGTTGACTGCTTCTTACCTCTTTTCTACCTCTTCCCTATCTGTTTTTTTTTTATGTTGTCTGACATATCCTTTAGCATCTGGCATGTGGCGTGCGGCAGTTCGCTGCTTAGTTCGATACATCTACTTTGTTTTGGGGCACGCGTGCTTGTTGCACGACATGTTGCATTAGCCATGCCCATATCATCAGCATTTTTTTGCCTTCTGTACTCGTACAGCGTTTCCTTTTTGTCACGTGGTCGCTGGCATATCGCCTGTTCAAGCTTATTTACCGAATTTTTCCGCTAATGTTTCGTTTAACAGATTAGTTGATTTTCATGCGGTGGTTGTGTAATGGGAGCTGTAAACAAACATGAAATTGAGCAATTTAAAAAAAAGGCTACAAATTTTATTTTTTTGACGCTGATGTTTCTCCTTGTGTAGATGGGAATCTAATTTTCCCGAAAGCAGATATTACTAATAGAAAATATTATCTCTTTAAATGTTTACAATTTAAAACTATTTTCAAAAACTCTGTTCGTTCGCTTTTCAGCCAGTTACCCTTATCGAATGGCTCAATCAACTAACGTACGCCTTAAAGTATGCAATGCGAAATGCCATAGCAACTTGTGCAATCTATGTTCACTTGCACTTCTCAGCAGTCTCGTGAAGAGTTTGTTTGAAGTTCTTATTGGCTGACCCTTCCAGTCTTTAACCACTTCTGCATTAAGCGACGTATTAAACTTTTCTGGATTAGCACAGGAAACTAAATTGAATGAACACCGTCTAAAAATGGGTACCGGAACACGGACAAAATAGCGAGCGAAATAGAGCCCCGTTAAACCGAGAAACTGTCACATACGTCAAGCAAATTACGAATAGGACTAGTGGGAGCCGTGGGTAGGATATAGAGGTCCTCAAAGCAGCTAAGTATTTTCTAAATACGCAGAATATGGGAGTATCGAAAGTCCCACAATCGCACTTATAAGGAGAGGATAGAACGTTGGAATCTTTATAGTAGTCAATACCCAATTTTCGGTCGTCGGTTCTGAGAGTGTTCATTCCTTGTGTTTTCCACTTGCATTTGCTCCTTCCAATTTTCCAAGCGTACCTTGATTTTATTGATGACTCATGGCTGACGAATCGAATTATCTTTTCACCGAAACAGCTCATTCAAACGCAACATGTTCAAGCCACCGAGATCTTTGTTTTGCCAGGAAGCTGAATTTGGATTTATTTCTAGGAGAGACAGCTACCATTCGTGCTATCAAAAGCGGCTCTAAAGTCAACAAAAAGGTGGTGTGTGCCGATTTGTTTATCTAGGGTAATTTTCTATAGATCTCATGATTAGTCAGAGCAAGTTTAAACGCTTGCGATGCCAGCAGGTTAGAACACTCACTAGCGTTCTCCCTCTTGAGGGAAAAGAGAAACTTCTTGAGCTTCATATCATACGCTCTGCACATAATCCTGGACATCCTGCCGCCTTGCGC
This sequence comes from Rhagoletis pomonella, assembly GCF_013731165.1. Lineage (NCBI taxonomy): Eukaryota > Metazoa > Arthropoda > Insecta > Diptera > Tephritidae > Rhagoletis > Rhagoletis pomonella. The sequence continues at coordinate 2,780 of NW_023461319.1, forward strand.
TTTGTTCCACGCCTTCTGCGCTTTCCGGATCACGGACAGGTCGAGTTTCCATTTAATCGCTTGGAGGGAAATCGGCACCCCCGCTATAAGAATGGTTTCCGACCCTTTTTGGCAATTCTGTCGGCCTCCTCGTTACCCGCGACACTGGTGTGCACCGGAACCCAGTACAGATGTTTGTCACTATTGGTATGTATCAAATTTAGAGCTTCCATGCACTGTGCCACATTTCTAAAGAAAGTGCTGTGCAATAGTAGCGCCTAATAGTTCTATTTATGTATTCATATTTGGAGATCTTTCGAAGATTTCATATAGAAAAACTCCCGAGTGTATCATGTCTTATGCGTGCCAATACTGGGCACTCGCAAAGAAAGTGTAGGACCATTTCCGTACTTTCCGCAAAATTACAGCTACGGCACCGAGGGTTGTACGGAAGGCCCATTTTCGCTGCATGTTCGCCAATAGGGCGATGTCCCGTTATCGTGGCTGTTAACGTGACTATGTATATCTTTTCTCGGCCTCTTTAGAAGTTCTTTTATCTTTGGCTTGTCATAATGCGATCATATGTTCCTCGCAGTTTCTCAGGTTTGAAGATTGTTCCGACGTGTATCAGTCACACGTGCAAATTGCAAATGGAGTTCCCCTTTGATGAATCCGAATGGACAATTTATTGTCTCTGGTTCGGATTCATTAAGAGCTGATCCGGCCTCCAACTCAAGTCTGTTCGTATTCAAATTTAAAATTATGTGGAACTTGCATACATTCTTGTAGTTTCTCAAGAATTCTTTATACTTATTCACATGTTCAATATGAAGTTCCTAAAGGACGGAAGCATTTAACTTCACTACGAATATACATAAAACCAAAATACATCTCATATTAAATTCTTAAAACACTTTAATATGCACGCAAATCCTGGCACTTCAAGTTTAATTTCCTTGCCGCTTTTAACGCGACAAGTTTTATGAAAAGACAAACGAAAGTGCCACTTGAAAAACTCTATTAAAAAATCACACCAATACACTCAAACAAATATGCTAAGCGAAGCACACATAACGGCACAAACACACTCGAGCTCTACACTTCAACTACGATCACAAACACAAACTCCCATAGAATCTGGCTGGAGGGAAGGCAGTGTGTAAACGAACGATGGCAAGTTATTTATTTTAGGGATAAAAGGAATTCAGAAGGACTTAAAAAAGTGCGAATGAGTGCCACTTCAGCAGAAGAAAAACATACAAACATACAAAAGCACAAGCACATATATGTACATACATATGTATATGTATGCGTATTGGTATTACTCAGGAAAAAAGACAAAAAAAAAAATTAAAAGCAAAGCAAGGTGCTGGAGGGTTAACACAATGAATAAGCTGGGACTTAAATAGTTGGACCCGCAATGCAACGATGGAAGACGGTGGGCTGATGGTGTTGACAATTTTCTTAGTTTTATTTTTACGTTTTTATTCTGATTTGCCTTCCTTCCTTTGTTTCCCTTTTGCGCTTTAGGTTTGTGAGTTCACACGCTGGGCTAAGACAAAGGTGAGCGCGCGCGCGCTTGAATGCAAAGAAAGTTGAGAATGACTCGAACAAAGGAAAAAAAGGTGAAAATGCAAAGCAGTTAAGAGGCAAGTTAAGAGTGTTGTGACAAGTTTGTAAGGTTTGAAAAACAAAAATTCAAAGAACATAGTATGAAAGAGAAAAAATTGTAAGACTAGTCTGCCAAGCTTCGGAAAGCAATAAGCGATTTTAGCTGGCTTGCTGAGATGAAAACAAGTAAGCTGTAGAAAAACAAATTTGAGAAATTGAGTAGAAAATCAATTTCGCAGGCGTTGAAGTAGGCGAGTGATTTGCGAGTTAGTGAAAGGGAAGCGTTAGTGAGTAGCAAAACTATAGAGGCTTAAAGAGGTCGGGCAGCGTTTGACACATGCTGGGTCGTGTTGTTAAAGTGCATGTTTTTCTTCAAAAAATAAAAGGCATTCAATTGAAAAAGAAGAACAAATGCAGTCGTGATCTACTTTTAAGACCAAAAAAAGGTGTCCAACGCCTAAAAGCATGCAAACTTTTAACTTTTTTGCAGCACTAACAAACAAACAAATAGAACGCAAATGCCACTGTTTGCCATTATTTATGATAACTAGAGTACGAGAAATTCATATTCATGAGTAATATATAAAAATTATATAAATTTTCGCTTTGCCAAAGAAGCGAGCAGTGAGTGCTGCTCACGACTTCCGAAAAGGCTACGCGGGCTTATAGCGACCACTTTATTGCTTACATCTTTTTTTATCTACATGCATTTAATATTTAATTTCTTTCATTTCTAGCACTATACACTTTTATTTTAATTCATGACCTGAAAAGCTTTTGAGCAGCACCACTTTTTACTCTACACCCACAGTTGGTGCAAACAGCACTTTTTGCACTCAGAGCGCTTCGTTTTTCTTTGCACACTTCGTTCACTTAGCTTTCATTCACAAAATTTTACCTTTTCCAAAAAGGCTTTTCGTTTGTCTTTTTGGCTGTTTTCGTTGTTGTTTTTATTTGTTTTTTCCATGCCTTTTGTGTTGGAGATTTCCCTGACACTAATGAGTGACCCAAAGCGGCAACACAAAACAAGTTACACACGTGCACATTAGGGTGGTCGAAAAATGTATATGAAAGAAGTAAAATTGTAATTTTAGCGCTCTCCCCCTGGTATTGATCTATATCGAAAAAATACGCCCACGATATTTTAATTCAAAATTAAGAAATACTTAGAAGTTGCTCACGGCGCTCATAGAAATGTTATTGAATTCTTGAAAATCAATATTTTTTATCAAGGAACTCCTGTTTCTCTCCAGGAGACTTCCAATAATGATAGCCAATTGCTTATTTTACCACTTTTAAATAATAACGATTTCTATGGGTCCTGCCATTGTATTTTTTTTGGGTTTGTTAAATATACAATTGGGTATTATTATTGCAAGTCTGCTGAAGAAAAAATTGTTTTCCCCATATAAAATACATAAAAAACTTTGAGCGACTTCTAAATATTTTTTTATTTCCAAATAACAAAAAAAAACAGGGGTATAATTTCTTCGGTGTAGAACAATTTTGCGGGTGAGAGCATTAAAATTCCGACTTAACTTCTTTTGGACCAACCTAGTGCACACATACTCATTTGCGTATCTACATATGTGGATTTACATGAAGGTATGTTCGTATGTTTATGTTAGGACGCATTTGCATGTGTTTGCCTTTTTGTCTGCCAGCATCAACACTTTAGCATAAAAGTAAGTACACTTGAATATTTTTGAATACATTCATTTGTGCTTTAATTTATACAAATATGTATGTAAGCATGTGCACATCATGCTCTTAGAGTGTCTGCGTTTTTTTGTTGCTTTCTGAGGGAATTTCCAAACGTTTTAATTTGTACAACCAAAATTCATCCACACAATTGTAATAATTCAAAAGTTTTCTAAATAAAAACCAAAAATTTTTTCGTGAAACTGGCGACTTTTTTTCAACAGTCCATGGTCAGGCTGCTGTGATGATATGCTAAATGATTGAGTTTTAGAATCAAATATAACAAGAAATATAAGGGGGATGCGAGGCCTCGGGTACAAAAATCACTTAAAGTAAGATATTTTATTTTTGAGCGTCTTCAAACAAAGGAGGAGGTAATATATCAGATAACTCTGGACAACCTGAACCGTTTTCGATAATTTTTTGTTAAAATTACTTGTTAAATCTGAACATGACGGTGAAGAAATTCTTTATCAAACTAAGAACGAAGAAGCAACGCCCACTTTTAAAAGCAACGGTAGAACAAAACTTTCAAAATAAGTATTTTTAATATCGCATTATTTATCCCACATATGGAGGAATATAAGCATTTTTAGGGTACAGTTTGGCTCAAATCTGCAGAGAAGTACGCTATTGGTACTTCTGATATCGAGAGAGCACCCCTTTTGAATGGCAACTCTGTTGTAGTGTTTAAAGAAGAAAAATATAAATAGTACTCTAGAAAACTATTTAATATGTAGATAATTTTCACCAATTAGCCAATAAAAAATAAATAAAACAATAAAATGATCCTAAAACAACACACGAGACAATAAAGTGAAATTTTATGGATTCTATTATTAATTTTGATAGCAGGAAGGCAAGCTGCCCACAGAGTACAGAATGGGTTTGGTCATAGCTGTCAACTCAGTACAGATTGGTGACAACAAGGCTTTTTTCGAGATTTTTCATGCGACACATTACCTGGCGCAACTATAGCTATAGCTTCAGGGACAAAATAAATTTCTTTAGCAGCCAGCAAAACAACAGCCATCCAGGTCATCCTACAGATCAAACCGTAAAAAACACTTGTCTGTATGTGCTACCTTGATACCATTTAAATAAGTAGAGACTTCACTCGATGATCAGACTCGTGCTGTACAAGTCCTACATCCATCGAAGCAGTCAATTTATATACATTGTATATGAGCAAATTTCACGAGTTGTTACAGTTTTCGACAAAAACGTCGGTCGAAAATGGTAGCACACTTATCTTAGACAATGCATTATGTTTAGTTTTTAATAAGGAACACGATTCCATAGCGAAATTGTTTTTAAATGAAAACTTAAAAAAGATATACTAACAAAGTAAAAATAACCGCTCATGGTCATATATGTGCCCGTAGTTGCGTATGTAACGTATACGCCCTGCAGCACCATACACACGCACTCCTTAATTTAAAACTCATGTTATTTAAAAGTAATCAAATATTGGCATGAAATATTTTTCTGCAGTATTCGTCAATGTAATTTTTTCAATTGGTGCCATACTAGTTTTATTAAACCAGATTGGTTCGTTTTGGCAAAGAAAACATTTTCACCGCTTAATATTGCCATTTTGAAGTATCTTACAGGCAATTTCACGAAAGCAATTTAAGAAAAAAATGATTTTAATTTTTTGAGTTTTATATGGATTTAATTGACCGAAAATAAGAAATAATTTTCCATTTAAATTGCTGATGAAACCGGCGGTTAAACCCGTAAAATGAAAAAATCTTTACATTTCAAAAATTACAAAATAGCTGTGACATATACTCCACAAGCTGTAATTTTTTTTTTTAATATGGTGGCGCACTACTGAAACTTCACGGATATGTATCTGATGATAACTTTCATTGCCTCTAATATGAACATTCTATTTGAAAACTTCCCAAAGGTAATAAAAAAAACGTAAAAATTTTTTGCGAGCGACTACTTTTTCGCCCCAAAATAAACGTTTTAAAGCCAAAAATTTGCAAATGCTCGATTTAATTTTTTATTGTGCTTGTTTCTGGAACTCCACTGATTGAAATAAATGCAAGAAAAATGCTTTAGCGTTCTTTCTCTGCCGAGAGAAGGGAGTTAAAATAAAAAGACAACTCGTGAGATTTGCTTACATATATATTGAGCATAAACATTTGTCTATATTTCTGTCGAGCAACGACGAGGAGGCTTTCGGCAGAACTGTTCTACGCAAGATCTGCGGGCCTGTTCGCATGCTTAATAAACAATGTATTGTATGAGATATCGAAAAATAAACACGAAAAGTCCCAAAAATAAATTAAATAAATATATGTGCTAAAGAATTCCCGAAAAATTCAAGAAAGTCCCGAAAGGCGAATCTCGAAAACCAACAAAAGAATATAGAATTACAACCAAGTAATCCCGAAAAAGAACCGAAAAAGGTCAGAAAAAGCTCGAAGCTCTCGAATAAATCAAAAAAGTCCCCGCAAATATATCGAGAAAGCAGTTCAAAAATGTTTCGCATACCGGAAAAATTCAAAAGTATCCTGATTAATCCCGAAAAATCAGTAAACAAAATACCGAATGATTAAAAAAATAAAAATAAAACAAGAAAAACCACGAAAAGTGGAAGAACTCCATATAAAATGTGGCAAAAAAAGAGTAAATATCCTCCGATTTCGCTGAAAATTGAAGTGGAGTACTTTTGCCTACGTATAAATAAATACGAAAAATATTTGAATTTAGCGGAGTATCACTCACACTTTTCGATTTCAATGAATATCGATTTGTAACTTAGATTAACCCACCAGCCATCCGAATTCTGTATTCTAATGTGGCAAGCACTAGTAACGATCCTCCAAAATAAAGGAGTTCGGTTTGTATGGTACAAATCGACTTAAATGAAATCGGGTAGTATTTCCCATTCGCGCCCTTTAGTTTGGGCGAGGGGGCATGGCTGGTCGCCAATCCACACATTTTTAATATTTATTGGTTTTTATGCAACAATAGATCATACTTTTGCTTTTCGTAGTGAAAGTGTTTCAAATAGCAAATTTCAGCAACATCGAAATACGTTGACTTCCTTTTCCTGCAGCGTTTATAGGGATCCGCCAGTGTGAAGCGTTCAGTTTAAGGAAGAATAGTTTAAAAGTAACAAAGTATTTTTGTATCAATCTCCTTTACTCTATAAGGACTAATAAATATTATGGGAACCTGATTTGGGGCCACCCTTGTGTACTATTCAACTTTCACTACCATCAACTACCATCTCTGAGCTGGTGAAATGCGTACTCAAAATCTTACGTAAATATTCTATTCATACATCACCGACTTCCTGTGCCCTTTGATAACTTCTATAGTAAAAATCCTTAAAGCCTGTTAGTAGACATGTTTAAAATCCAGTTAACCTTTGCCTGATGAAGTTGAACGGATAACAGCCGCGTTCAGATACAGGTAAGTGATCGCTGAAGTAAAACGGCATAAAATTACTTAAATATATCATATACATATAAAGGTAAGGTAAGAATAAAGTAAATTTTTATAATTATAAATTATTGATAAAGATAAGATAAGAATAAATAAATAAAGCCATCTTCAAAATCTTAGCATAAATTTTACTTGATTACGGATGACGTACTTATGTATGTGGGAGCACATACTTGACTTATTTAAACAGACTTAACTTACTTACATAAAGATGCAACTCTAGCATAGAATACGACCCAGTGTCCAATGCGACCCTGAATTCAATGACGCTGACTTACTTAAAACTGCAACTCTTCAAATAGAAATAACGGAGTTACAGTTACCTTTTAGAAGTAAGCGAATGTACAGCTTAATTTAAGTAGATATCGCTAAATGTCAGTTTTAAAACTAAATAACTTTTGTACCACTAAGTACTTTAATTAATACATTTTAAATATTTTTTCAATAAACACTTTCGTTTGTACCGCCAAGTTCTACTCTTTTATTCGGCATCCTACATGTATGTACATATGTATTTAGTTATATAGATCCTATAACCACTGTTTCCTTGGAGGGTGTTGTATATTTAAGTGGCTAAAAGCGATAGAACCTTGATAGAGTTCATTGGGTGGTAAGAAATTTAGACAAGAGTTCCTTGCAGGAAACTTCTCCCATTAATGCCAGAAGAAAGCACTTAAATATCAAGAACTGTAAAATATTTCATATTAAACACTCAAATGGCAACACCTCACTCCAGTGCTATTCAATCTCCATTAAATTTTCACAAGTATACAGAAATGCGCCAACTTTCTGATTATCGCTTTAACTTCATTCTTCAAAATATAAAATCAAAATATTAGATTTACGAACAGCAACATATTTATAGTCGTGATTTTAGTTTATGCTTTTGATTAGTTAAAATTTACGATTTCTGTTATGGTCAAAAGCGTACAACGAACAAACAAGAAATTTTTAAGCAAACAAGTAATTTTTTAGCAAGAAACAAAACCGACTTCAATTCTCATATAAAAATTTAAGATTATCGTTAATTTCTTCATGGTCCGAAGATCGGATTTAAACCTTTCCTTAAAAAAAAAAAATTATACAAATCGGTTACGTGGTCGAAATATGTGCGGTAAGTTACATAAAAAAAAAAAATATTCCGACGAATTGATAACCTTCTCCTTTTTGTGAAGTCGGTCAAAAAGAAAATTTGTGCACTAAAATATCAAAAAAAAAGCAGCGCACCAATAAAACCAGCAGCAATAGCTCGCTAAAATGACTTTTCGCCAGCGAATTAATAAAAGCGCAACCATAATTAAAACTGCAAAGCACTCAAAAGGCCAATGAGCTGCTCGAATTTTGGAATTCATAATAAAAACACCAATACACAGACACATGAACTATTTTAGTAAAATTTCACTCCAACTCCAACCACAGCCTCAATGCCGACCAACTAATTAAAGGCGGCTGCCAATACGATGCAAACTGGTTTATGGAATACTAACTGTGTTACCAAATTGCTGATGGTAGTTTAGTTGTTTAAGCTGTCGTTTCGGGGTTTGAAACTAAGCAGTGGGGGACCATAACAGGAGGTGTATAGGGGGTATATGCATTTTGGAGACCACTCGCTCGCTTAAACGCTGTGATTTAATTAATTTCTACGCACGAAGAAATCAGTGCTTTAAACCGGCACGTTGAGGCAGGAACGCAGGCAACGCTAGTAAATACAGTGAGGTTTGCGAGCGAGTTGTGGAGGCGTTTAAAATGCGCGTGCACTGAATGAGTGAGTGTGCTGCCCTTTCCCGACTTGAAATAGTCAGTAAGCACAGTGACCAGCCATGCCTGCGGAAAAGAGTAATTCAGTAAGCAGCAAAAGTGCGGCAGCTGGTGAGTCGCGGGCAGTTTGGCAGCGTGCGCAGTCAACCCGGGAAATTAACTGGGCTGGAAAATTAAATTGTGTATAATTTTCTTTATTTCCTCCGAAGCTTTTGCCGTTTTAGTGTGTGTTTTTTCCCCTCAAGATTTTTTACTATTCAGAACACGTTTTGCAATTCTATTCTAATCGGCAGTAATTTTTTTGGTTCTTTGTATTGGGTAAGAAGGCACAACTACTCACAGATATATTTGCAAATAGGACGAATGAGCTTAATTTTTATTTCAGCCCACTTCTTATTAATATTGCTATTACTACTAGCCGTAAGTATACATGTATATGTACTCGGATGCAATTACCTTAAGGTGATATTTTCGATATGATGCGAATTGCATATTATATAGAAAAAATGTTTTATCAACGATTAGTACCAAATAGTTATATGAAATGCATCAAAATCAATACTTGGCTCAAATTTAATTAGCTTTTCTCTTTTTCTCAGGTAAGCCACTTCGTCCACTTCTAGGAATTTACTCTCCCTGGGCAATTAATTTTGTAAATATTTTTCTACATATTAGGTAAGTCTAACTTTATAAAATTTAACAAAGTGATACGTACTTACTGCATTTTGAGTTTACCCACGATTCGCTTAAAAGGCTCGAGGTGGACCAACTGAGTTCACAAAGCGGTTGCGGCCCACAAGTACAATCGATGAGCCTTCCCTTGCCAATTCGTCGGCGGGCTCGTTATCCACAATCTCGTAGTGGGCTGTTACCCAGCATAGTAATACCGTGTTCCTTCTTGTCAAAAGTTTGATAGTGTCAAAGCACTAATTGACGACCCTGGATTTGATTGTCCTATTAGAAAGGATCCTTATGGACGCCTGGCTATCTGATAAGATATGCGTCTTTTAAACCCTTCTCAAGGTTCAGTCTGGCCCGAATTGAAATTACCTCGGTCTGAAGTACCGAGGACCAAGTACCCATTGCCAGGTCCATCTGTGTACCAGTGTACATATCTAGGTTCTAGTTCTGGTAAACCATTTGACCAGACATCTCGGTCTGGAATTTTGCCCTGAAATTCTCTTCCAAAGCAGATTTCCTTTGGCCTAGCGTAGGAGAACTCGCAGACTGCTTGACCAAGTATTTTGCTCAAAATGCCTTTGTGCTGTGTCTCCTTTTTAAGAGTACAGTCAGACTTTTACATTTGCGAATTCTTCGAAGCTTCTGTTGCTTGGACAGAAATGTGGAGTGAGGACCAACCTGGGGACGACTCTAAGAAAGCGGTTGTACACATCCTCATTGCTGCTGTAACCGACAGTAGAGCCATCGTTTGGAGTTTGTTCAGACGTGAAACTGCAGTTGTTTTTGCAGCGTTTTTGGCCACCAGACTATGGGGGCATATGTTATAATTGGACGAACTATAGTTCGGTGTAGCCATTCCATTAGTTTGGAGCTTAAACCCCATCTTCGACTGAAAAGTATTCGACAAGCCCACATGGCTCGGGTGACTTTTAGAGTAAGAGTTTTTTCTAAATGGGAATTCCATCTTACTCTCCTATCCATGGTAACTTCGAGATATTTGACTTCGTCAGAGTATTGAAGCACTGTTTCACAAAGGGTAACAAAAACAATGTTTGGCGTGTATCTTCTTGTAAACGGGCTTTTCGGGCTAATGCTGTGGCCCCCATCGGTACACCAGTTTGATACCACGCGCAGAGCTGCACTCATGATGTCTGATACAGGTCATCCACCACGAGAAACCAATGGAGTGGACAAATAACACCTCTCTGTGGTCACCCTCTTATGCCTCTGATACTCACGGAGCTGTTGCCTAGGGATGATGCATCAAGGAGGGCTGGAAATAATTCGACTCCAGCGCCACTTTCAGGTAAACTTTTAATAACCAAATGTGTTTTTAAAGAAGAAACGTTTCTACTGAAAGTCAGTCAAAGTAGGTTATAATTTCGGCATTTACAAATAACTCGACTCCGGCGACACCAAACAGGATTTAAGTAGGTACATATTTTAAGTTCTTTTATTTATTTTTTTTGTTTTTTTTTTACTGGTAGGATGGCTCATAACCACACAAGTGCTAATTGGTAATTATCACTAAGGCTTAGCTAAAATAAATACGCGCTTTTCAAAAATCTCTAGTTTCTAGTTTCTCGTGATTCATGATCTTCGTCTTTAAATAGTGGACAAGGCAAATTATTTATGCTAGTTCCTGGACAGTAAGTTATCGTGATATTCCTACATGGAGGCTTGGGTTGAAAAGTTTCAGTCATCCTATGTTTTTACAGAAAAGCCATTGACTTGCGCTGAGAGTTTTTGTCTATGTGCTATGGTTTTATATGGAGCGCTGTGCTGTAGACCAAAACCCAAGTTCGGAGAAAATAAAAAAGACTTGAACTGGTTTATAATTCGAAAATTTATTTGAAAATGTCACTTTATAAAACTCTTGAATTTTTTATTTTATTTTTTTATGAATAAAGCAAGGACCAAAAATAACTGTTATCTCGAATTTACAAATTGAAAACGTTGCCTGAATTTTAAAATTTAACGAAAACGTTGTTTCATAACAGTTAATAGATGAGAAATATTTTTTCCGTTGCTGATAAGAGTTATTTCCGAACGTTTATTTATTACGTTGGTCGATAACGGTTAGTGCCCAACGTTTATTTTTTACGTTGCGTGATAACAGTTATTGCCCGACGTTTATTTTTACGTTATCTGATAAAAGTTATTTCACTCTCTCACTTTTACTTCATCATCTTTATCTTATTCTCCATCTCCGTCTTTATCTTATTCTCCATCTCCATCTTCATCAATATCCTAATCTTACAACGTTTATCAGACAACGTAAAAAATAAACGATGTAAAATAACTCTTATCAGGCAACGTAAAAATAAACGTTGGGTTATAACTTTTATCGACGAAATAAAAAATATTTCTCATCTAATAACTGTTATGGAGCAACGTTTTTTTAAAGTCATAAAATCTTATGCAGCCGTATGACTGTAGGATCATATTAGAGTGTTTAGGGCCTTTCGGACAAACCCCTGATACTGAATACTATACTTGACGTTGAGTCCACCTGTTCAGTCGCAAATATCCTTATGTGTGACATAAATAAGCTAAAATACACTGCTAAGGGTTTTGAATTCATAAACGACCAATTCGAAACTCTCAGAACTTTGAGTTCAAGATGATTAATCAGTGGAAATCGTTATGGGGTACGAGTTGACTCCTCTCCTTAAACACTCGGCAGAGGATAGTACTCTGCATCGAATTGAAAAATCAAAAAGGCGAACATTTATTATGCGAGCCAAAAAGATTTGTTGCTCCTGATTGCTAGTCAGAGAAGGTTTGACTTTTTTTGTTATTACGCTAGAATTTTATATTTTTCTAAGCTTGGTTTCGAGCATTTTATATGTATATTAGTCGCCTTCGTAGCTTTGTTGTTGTCAGGCAACTTCATCCTTACTCTAATCCTTAAAATCCTCTATTTAAAATGAGGTGTTCCTTTTCTTTGAGAATGTCCTACAAAGAAGACTAATTTCATCCCCCTAGGTGTGTTGAATGGTTTTTTTTTTATTTCGGTTAAGTTCATATCTACATATCATTGTATCCGTGAGAGATGAGGACGAGGACTAATTAACCTACAAATATACGCCTGTGCGATTAGTTTCAACCAACTAATGCCAATTTGTACACCATGGAGACTAATCAAGAACTACTCTCTTCAGGGATTAGTCGCTATGTTTTTTTTTTGCAGAGATTTTTTTCTACCGAAGGTTTGAAAAGTTTTCCGTTAAATACTAATTCCAAAAGTTAAAATTAAGCGGCCCATGTACAAGTTAGTCAAAAAGTTGAAGCCTCAGTACTAAAAATATTACTCAAATTATAAAAAATACTCGTGCGTCTGAATACAAACCCTCACATCGCTATTTAGTGTTTGTTTTATATATGTGGTAACAAATTTATTTACTACCCCTGCACTGATTAAAATGCACATTTATTTTCCTTAGTCCACCATGTGCAATTGCCATTACAAGGACGTACAATTTTTACATTTTACATCTACAGAACACACACACACACCAACACATCTGCCAAAGACATTTGTCATTTTCATTTGCCGCTGCTCCTGCTTCGTTGCCGCTCACATTATTTTGCTACCGCTTAACTTTTCTTTATTCAAGCCTAACCAGTCGACCGATGGGCTATTCATTCATCCAGTTACTCTCATCGTTGTTGTTGTTATGTCATTACAATGTTGTTTTGTTGTTGCTCAGCATGTTTTTATGTTTTTATTCTAAATTGTACTTTTGCGTCCAATTAATTTTTTTCATTTTTTTTTTGCTGCTGCCTCTCAACAAAGGTGAATTATTTGTGCTACTCTAACACCTCAACTCAATTGCTCACTCGCTCTACCTTTCACGCGCACCCTCTCCCCTTCTTTGTCTGCATTAAGCGTTATCTCTCCCTCTGGTCCTGTCACGCCAGTGTCCTCGTTTTGTTTTCGCATTAGGAAAACCTTGTCGCTGATTTGTAATTGTTATTGTTGTAACTTAACTTCTTTGTTCGTTTTTTGTTTTTGTTGCTGTTTAATTTTTTGTGTCATGTCATTTATTGCATCTGGATTTGTTTTCGTTTCTACTCTGATGCTGTTGTTGTTGTGTAGCAGTTAATGCTATATTTTTTATTTTTTTATGTTATATGTATTTATGTAGGTATGTATGCGCATAGTTCTTGTTTCGCTTAGTTGCCGTTTTTGTCCTTGGGGTAGCATTTCTCACACGCTTGCTCATATCCTGCTGCTCGTGTTATTCTTTCGTGTGCTGTGTTGATCTATGTATGAAGGCACGTTTTAGGTGTTTAAAAAATTAACTTACGAGCAGGGCAATACACATGCGCAATTAAAAATTCTCTCGTCTCGTGGGACTTTTCGAATGGTAATGAAGAAATTGAAGGCTTTTTAGTATCCACAGTTTCCTCCACCTAGTGTCTTGCGCATCATTAAGCATAGTTCGGTACGCTCTTGGGCTACTACGCAGTTTAAAGTAAGCTAATCGAACTCAACTAGGAAGACTCATAGTCCGACAAGAAGCACTTCTTAGTAAATCTTACGCAGAACATTCTGTTTTCTTTTTCTGTGACCTGCGGTACGAAGAATATGGATGTAGATCGACTTATAGAGTTGAGATCACATTCCTTCTTTAAAATTTACTGATGTTCTCAAACTCTCTCGCTCTGATTTCTCATAAAACGATTTATCATGAAAATAGATTAGGATAACTAGTTTCCTCTAATGAAAGGAGTCATACTTTAACTATTGAATAGAAATAGTCTTTGTAGGAGCGAGAAGGCATTAAAGAACTGGAACAATGGCAGATTTCTTAAGGATTAGATTAACTTCTCAGTCTGAGATATAGCGCACATCAGTCTAAGATCTGACCTTAAACCCAAAGGAGCAGTATTTAACATCACCTTTTAAATGACTATAAAATAATGGATAATAAATCGCACGTTTAGAACCGAAACCAATATGTTTTCCAACTGATTGTCACCAAAAGTTCGTTCGATGTATTGATTTACTATTGAAAGAATATGAGAGCTTAAACTTCTGGAATACCTTCTCCGTAGAAGTAATACGAAGGCTGATAAAAAGCATCTTTCACGTGATGCTTTCCATTTCCAGACAACCGGTCAGGTACGAGCATGATTTTTAATTTCGACCAAACTCAAATACATTGTTTGTTGGTCCAAATAATGAGACACGTTTTTTTTCTTTTGGCTCGGAAAAATTTTTCGGCCGAATTAAACGCGATTTTGTTTTTCAGGCAAAAATCGATTATTCGAATTGACAGTGAGAATTTTTTGCCCATAACTTTGTCAAAATTTAATAGATTCCAACAATGTTTTTACTCAAATGTCAGTAATTCTTGTCACTTCAAGATAGAATGATATAATTATTGTTTTTCATTATTTAAAATTTTTTATTTAACAATAAACAAAAAGTGCATATTTTTTTTTAAATTTAATCTCTCAAAAAGTGTATTTTTTTTTCTCTCAAACTTTTTTACCGGGAAAGAGACACTTTGAACTACAATCAACCCAAATCTCTAACAGCGAAGATTTTTTTTCTGAGTTATGATATTTTATGTACGTTTTTGTGGTACATACTACAATATTCGTATATTGTTTAACTAAATGGAACATATGTATGTAATATATCAGCCAAAAATACAGCCGTGATCATTTTTTGTGTATCAAATAGATATTAGAACACACTTTCCACCATACAGTTTCGATTATAAAAAGCGGGAAAATGTGATTTTGTATTTGTGGGTATTGTATAATAATCTAGTTTTAAAAAAATAATAAAAATAGTTAAATAAACAAACACAAAATAAGTTTCTAAAAATTAAAGAAATGTTTTTCTTTTTAAAACAATAAAAACTTAAATTAACAAGATATAAAAATAAAAAATAAAATAAGTTTCTAAAAATTCAAGAAACAATTTTTGTTTTTTCTGCTTAAAACAATAAAATCTAAAATTAAAGAAAATTTAATAATAAAAAAATTAAATTTGATAGAAAGACAAAACATTCCTCTGTCCGAGGACTCGACCTTGGATCTCCCGAATGGCACCACCGTGCTTTGATCACTCGGCTATTGCGACTGTTGGAGCTGCGCGAGCAAAGTGATCTACAAGTGTTTTCCGTCAAAAAAGCTTTTCACCATGAAATTTGGCAAGAGAGCTTTTTTTGTAAGTCTTTCGTGCCAGAATAAACAAAGTATTTCAAACTATCTTGCCTTTTGCAAACAATAAAGTCAGATCTGAATATAAAACTAACTACTATCGACTTCTTAAACAGCTCGACATCCATTCGAATTTTTCGAAAGATTTTTATAACAACATTTGCTTGATGAAGTTATCCACTGCTATTCCAAAAACAAAACACCGAAATATATGTATATCAAACTAGTGTGGATAATATATATCAAACTAGCTGAATAAAACTGATCTCCAATATCGGGTTCTTGATGTTTTCTTACAGTGTATTATAATTTAAAGTGAGTGCATACTCTGAACTAATTTATTAAAATCCAACTGCTTAACATACCATTTACTAAGTAACTAACTAGACAATCGTAGAAGTGCTTGAAAACGTCTTAAGTGGTTTTTGCTGTTTTCACAATCATCCATTCCCTCGCAGTGGCACTTGTCTATGAGATGCGAAAACATTACAAACAATCAAAATAGCAACGCACACAAATGCCTTGCCAATATACATATGCGTGCCAGACACCGCCGCTGACACTGGTGCACCATAGTGGAAAAAAAGAAATGAAACAAGCCAAATGTTGAACCCATCTTCTCACCTTCTCCCATCCCACTCCGCTTGCAACAGAGTTGTGCCGAATGCTTTCAGTTGTGTAGTAGGTAATTTCGAAAATATTTGCTACGTGCAATACTTCAGTCGGCATGGGAGATCTGCAACCAGCGGCACGCAAAGTTTTTCAGAACTCCCACATTTCTGTTTTTCTAGTTTAGCAGCTACAATTTACTTGGCATGGGAGGTATAGATACTTTAATTTCTGCTGCCGTTGGCAGTATTAAAAGGTGCAACGCACTTTCGCAACACTGGCATTGTGTACTTTTAGGAGCATTCGTCTAGCAGACCCGCCAAATTGTTACTATTGTGTTGTGCAGACTTTTTTGTGCTATTGGTAGGAAAGTTCGCTTGAATGCGTGCGAATTTCGCAAATGGCGCGAAAATTTAGCAGCGCGTGAAAAACAGACACCAAGAAGTTGCACACGCACCCACACCAATGCATGTGGCAAGACTTATGGTCTGATTATGCATACTTCGCATAACTTCGCACAACTTCGCATAAACTTCAAACTGTAATTTCGTATGTACTTTGTATGTAAGTATTTTGTATGTATTGCATTACCCAGAAACTAACAGAACTCTTAACAACTTAGCGATCTGTGCAGTTTAGAGTTTGCTTCACATTTTCCTAAGTTCCATTTTGTATTGCACTGGTACAAATGGCTGTGCGGAGTTATGCGAAGTAAGCATAATCAAACCTTTATACGCACACATTAACACGTACTTACTTGCTAGAGGCAGCTGGCAGTTCAGTTGGTAGTTCAATGTCTGCCCCGTTTCCATTGCAATGCATTGGTCGGGCTATAAATTTTCAAGTCGCTGTCTACAATGGAAAGGTGCGTATTCACAGCGTGGGGGTAGGAGTTGGTGGTGCTGGTGTGGAGGCATTTACTTAATTTATTTGCACCTGCTTTGTTTTGCTTCGCAATCGTTACACAAATATTTTGAAATTCAATTTATTTACCAGGGTTTTCTGCTTATGCACGGCTGAATAGAGTGAAAGTCAAAAGCAATTATGTGTAGATTATCAAGAATGCACTTCTTTTTCAATGATAGGGTGATCTCCTACTGAGCCAGTAAGTAAAATTCAGCAAGAAAATTATGAAAAATCCGGACAAGTTTGGAAAATCCCAAAACAGTCACGAAAAGTCATGACAAGAATCTTAAAACAAAATAGGAAAATCGCATAAGGTCAAAAAAATTCGAAAATTTCAAGAAAAATTACTAAAATTTCAAGTAAAAATGTCAAAACATTTTTTTGGAAAATTCTGGAAAAGCCCCAAAAGGACTCAATAGCTCTTAAGCTGCCCCAAAAAGGTTGCTAAAAGCCCATAATCATAGATCACAATCAAGAAAACCTTTAAAAAAATATATTAAAAAACACTGATAATTCACAAAATATCGCGAAAGCTTTCCGGTCAAGACCGCTAGAACACGTTAAAGCTAAGAAAAATTGCAAAATGTGCGGAAAGGTTCCGAATAAATCCCAATAAGTCCCCAAAATAGTCTCGAAAAAATCTTGGATACTCCAAAAATTTCATGAAACCTAGGGCTTATTTCCTGGGAAGGGAGCGGAATGTTAGCTGAGGTTTGAATCAACATGCAAGGAAGTGGTTAATATCATGCAGGGTATCTTTGCGTATTTTGCAAAGTTTGAACATGTCGGGGTGCTGCTTGGTTTTCGATGACAATACTCATGCGGCTGGATTTTTTGAAGGTCGTTTAAGCCTATCTATACTATGTGTGAATTTCAGCTGGAAATCCACCTGAGTGTAGTAATAGTGAAAGAAAACCTGTTAATTGAAGTGCTCCATAATGATGTTTGCTATAATCCTAGGTACCACCGGTAGATTACAGATATCCTGCGTTTTATTGCAATCCCTTTTCTTCTTCTTCTTAGTTGGCGCTGTAACCGCCTAAGCGATGTTGGCAGATTTAACAAAGCCAGTGTTTCTCTTCTGGAGTGTTGGTGTCCATTCGAACGACATAGCTAAGCCAGCGCAGTAGCTGTATTTTAATTCGCTGCAACACTCCGTTTATGCACCAGCTTTCAGCCTTTCGCGATATTAAGTTGGGATCTCTTCTTGTGATGCCCTGATGATGCGGCCTCAGCCGAAAAACTATATCCAGGGCTCACCTATGACTACATCGCCAACCTTTCGGTTGACAGCTTTGAACTTTTCCTTTTTTAATGATAGAGTATCCAAGGAAGCTGACTATTTGTTTTTTTGGCCAGTGGAGAAAATCATAGATCACATCCTGTTGTCTTGGTATGAATGTAATATAAAACACATAGATCGTACAAAATGACTTAATTCTAAATTTGAAATACGCATATAATGACAAGCAATAGGCTCAGAAATTTTGAGGTCACTGATTTTAGAATATTCAGACAGCCTTTGACTAGAAAATGAACAGACTTACCAGGCTATGAATAAAAGGCCCTAAAAGGTTTGTTCAAATCCATCACAAAAGTGGACTAGAATTGTTTTGATTTTAGGTGGGTGCATAATATGTTTATTGACTAATGCCATCCGCGATAATTTATCGATGTATTTATCGCTGAAATTATCTGTACAAATCCGCAATGTAAATTTTGTTATATGTATTTATTATTTCTTAATTAATCGATATTATCATAAATCTATCGATATGCATAAAAATCGTCATTTATAATTGTAAGCATAGTTATGGATACCAGTGTTCTCCCAGCGGTTGAAATGCAACCACTAAAATTGAGCAGCGTTAAGGTGAGATGATTAAATTGAAGTTATTCGAAGTGAAATAAGTTCAGGAGAGGTGATTTTAGATAAGTTAAGGTGAGATGAGTCGAGGTGAGATAAGCTCAGTTTAGGTGAAACAGCATTAAATGGGGTGAGTTGAGTTTAGGTGAGTTGGGTTGAGGTGAATTAAGGTGAGTTGAGGTGAACTGAGAGGAGCTGATGCGAAGTTAGTTGAGGGGAGACGAGTTGAGGTGAAATGGGTTAAAGAACATAACATGACATAACAAATCGTAACATAATATATCATAACATAATATTACATAACATAACAATAACATACCTTAACAACATACATAGGTCCTGATAAAATTCCAAACAAGGTGCTAAAACTTATAGTGCAATATTTGGCAGACATATTAATGGATACCTGCAATAAGTGCTTGAAAGAAGAACTCTATCCCAGAAAATGGAAATGTTAAAATCAAGTACTGATTCGTAAGGAAAATAAGCCGCTTGATCAGCCGTCTTCTTACAGACCTTTGTGCCTACTAGACTCCATGGGGAAATTGTTTGAACGCTTAATTTTAGCTAAGATGGACTACTGCCTGCGAAGTCGTGGAGGAATCTCTGAAATCCAGTACGGCTTTCGAAAAGGGCGATCTACGGTGCATGCCATTCAAAGAGTTGTGGAGATAGTACAGGAGAGCAGGAAGGTCAAAGAGTTCTGTGCAATTGTAACGTTAGACGTCAAAAACGCATTCAATACTGCCCGATGGGATACAATTTTACAAACACTTGAAAAGAGGCAAATACCTGAGTGGTTATTCAAAATTATAGAAAGCTACCTCAGCGGTCGCATCTTACTACATATATGACACTGCCGATGGAACAAAGCATTACATAGTATCAGAAAACCGAGCAGTTCTCAGTCGAGTGTGCAGAAATCTTGCCCTAAGGGTAACATCCGCGTATTGCACCATATCGCATAGTGCGAGTCTAGTTCTCGCAAGTCTTCCTCCTATTGACTTGCTGATAAAGGAGAGAGATGAGATATTTTCCGCTACCTTAAAAGGCAATAAGAAAAGTGAAATTAAAAAAACCTGTAGACAAAAAACCCTTGACGAATGGCAATCACGGTGGGAACAAGCCGATGTACACAAAGCCTGATTCCTCAACTGCAGGAATGGGTCAATAGACCACACGGATCAATGAATTTTTACCTCACGCAAGCTTTCAGCGGACATGGAGACTTCAGTCAATATCTTCATCGCTTTAAAATAAAGTCAGAATCCCTATGTGAACAGTGTTCTGAATTTGAGTCCACGCAACACACAATTTTTCATTGCTACGCTTGGAAAAAGGAGCGGGATAAATGCAACGCCAACCTGGATGAAAGATTGGGTACAGAAAATCTCATATCAATTATGTTAAAGAGCCCAGAACATTGGAAAACTTCTGCCCGACTAATAGAACGTATTATGCGGGCAAAGAAACCGTACCTTCCGAACCTCTCATTAACCTTAGATGATGTAGGAACAACATGTGGAGGAAGTACATTCTAAAAAGGCGTGGCAGAGATATACAAATGACAAATGGCTACATTCTGAAGAAATGCGAAAGCGGTGCCGGAATGTGTAAGCCAGATGTTTCGAACGGGCCACTTGATGAGCAGCCATTCTACTCCAACGTCCGTTATAAAAAAAAAACACATATGTATAGATGATATCGATAACAGTTCCTCACTGACCAATATGTTAAACATACATACATATACCCATTCAGACTGTAAATACGTTTTTCGGTTATGTTGGTCTGAGAGCCACTTGGAAGGTTAGAAACAAAATTGCCGACATCTACACAAACTTATCCTTCTTTTCATCAGTATCGGTAGACGTTAAGAAAGTACCTCGAAGATGTACAATAAAATGTAATATTTCCTTCTCTAATGGCGGGTTACCCGGGTTTTTGCCACGATTGGGTTAAAGCCCAATACTTTTGCACCACACGATTAGGCTACCAAGTTACGCCAAATTTTATGTTAATAGTACGGTTTCTAAAGATGAAGTAACTCAGACCATTAATAGGATTACCACTTTTCGCCGTAAGTAGGGTATTTGCAATTTATGCATCCTTGTCAAGTGTCAGTTCCCCAGCTTAATTAGTTTTAGACATATATCGGTTTTCACATTTCAGTCTGTATGTCAGATGTCACACATTTTTGGACTAGAGGAAGTTATATCCTTTAAATCAGGGTATGTTTCATTGAAATCGAGCGAATGGTGCGCTCAAAATAGGAGGCTCATTATTTTATTGTTGCGTATTTATATATAGATTTTTTATGGGCCTATCTCTTGTGTTTCCGGTATTTACAAACATTGGACAATAGTTATAATATCATTTAGTTTTATGAAATATATAAATGATGAATTTTTGGAATTAACACGGGATGACGTGAGCAACAACAACCAAAAAGGAAATATATAATTAGTGTATAACATCTTATAAATGCCACAACTCTTTTGTGGATTTACCGTGGCGAAGCTTTGGCAAAAATTGTTTACTGATTCTGGTACTGTAATTTTTAGTATTATTTTTTTTAACTCGTCATTTTAACGATCTCTTTTGTCAAATTTTTACATTTATAAATAAACAACACCTTGGATGGATAGTAAGCATAACTGGCTTAATATACCTTTATATTTGTAATTGAAACCACTGGCTTTAACATTTACATGTACACTTTTCTATATTGATACATATTTATAGATTTTTTCAAAGCTTAAGTACCTTTTTGCTTACAAATTCTTCGCGCCAGCAAAGCAACAACTATATTACTATCGCACCTGAAAGACTTTGTCACGAAAATAGTACCTAAGTAAAAGTGCGAATATTAGAACAACACCGATTGAATTGGTATGCAGTTATTCGTTTCGTAATTGCATACTCTAGCAATGCTTTTTGTTATACGAAAAGTTTATAATACTACCCTTAATAATGCACATATAATTGAATCAGACTTCAGCTAGTTTTTGTGCCGCTTGTTGTATCGCAAAGGCCTAATAACAACAAATTACATATTTTTGAAATCTAGAAGCCAAGATAAATCGTTTGGTACCAAATTGACTTTATTTAGACTGACGGCTTTATCGGTATTTAATCAAGTCCTTTATTTTTGCTGAAAAAAACAGAAGTCACATTTTAGCCGTTATTATTTTACTGAAAAAATAAAAGTCAACTTTTAACTGTTGATATTGGACTTTTTTTTAAAAAGTCAGGAAAATAAAGGGAATGACTCTTATAGAGAATGGTCTGGGGAGCGCAAGAGCATTAAAAAATTATTGTCTGCTACGATATTCTTTCAATGACTTTTTTATTTTTGAAACTCTAAAAAATTAAACTAACCACCTAATTCTGTGTTTTCTTGGTAAATTATCAGCACGATTCTGTGCACTTGATAAATTAATTTAAATTTAAATTTTTATAATTTGTAAATTTTTTATTCCTTCCTTCCCGATAACTCGTACTCGGATCTTTCGAACGGTACGCCTGTACTTTGCTCACTCGGCCAATGCGACGCGAGCTAAATGATATACAAGTGCCTTTTCTCAAAGTAACTTTTCCCCATGAGTGATGAATGAGAGAGCTTTTGTTTTTAAGACTTTTGTGCTGCGGCGGTCGCTGTGGTGTAGTGGTAAGCAGTGCGCGCTTCCACTCCGCAGCGCCTGGGTTCAAGCCCTGGTCAAAGCAACATCGCAAAAAAATTTAGAAAGAAGGTTTTTTCTTAACAACGGTCGCCTCTCGGCAGGCAATGGCAAACCTCCGAGTGTATTTCCGCCATGAAAAACAGCTTCTCATTAAAATACAATCGCCGTTCGGAGTCGGCGTAAAACTGTAGGTCCCGCCTCGGAGGAGAAGCTCGGCCAAACACTAACATATGTGCAGAATAACAAAAGTCTTTTGAAATATTTTGCCATCTGTCGTTCAATTGTCTTATGACAGATATTTTACTTTCGTTGCCAGAATTGCCCTGCTAGTGTCGATATTATTTGGACAATGAATATGCTCCATACTTATCAATTGTTTAACGAAAATATTACATATTCATTTTCATATTTGTAGTCATATTGTCATGAGCTAATATTTCCCGGCATATTTTTATGTGTTTGCTAAAACACCCCATATTTTTATATACATATGTATCAGGGAAGCCAACTCGTGGGGAATTCCCCGATTTACGGGGAATTTCAGTTTGCGTGGGGGATCGCGGAATGGACCATTTTTTGTGAGGAATTTCAGTTTACATGGGGAAGCAGGGGATGAAGTATTTTTTGTAAGGAATGTAAATAATTTTTATTTTTTGCTCCACTACTTTCATGATTTATAAAAAATGTAAGTTGAAATGTCTCACCCGTCACCGTGGAATGAGCCGTGTGCAGTTTTATAGCTTATTCAATTCTTGTATAATACAGTTTCAAATTGCTTAAAATTGCCGTTGATGTTTTAGAATCTTCTTTGTAGCATTTGTTTTCATATAACGAAAACACAATTTATTTCATCTGAAAGAAAACCGCAACTCCTGCAAAAAAAAAACTGTAATACGACGATTTTAGGTACCTGGAACTTGCACTTTTTATACTAGAATTGAGTGGGCTACAAAACTGCATACTCAAAATTTTTCTAGAAAATCTAATAAGCTCGAAATTTGTACGAAAGTTTGTTGAATTTTTTTTTTTAAATATTGCACAAAGTTTGAAACTCAGTTTTAAACGGTTTTTGTTAAAGAACGAATTATATTTTCATAATAATAACGCAAATTACATAGCAAAAAAATAATAATAACTGTAAACCGCCGTATGTATGTAAATATTATATCGTCACTTGAAATGCAAAAAGACATAACAAACATCATCGTTGAAATGCACAAAATCATAACTAATAAAAAATTCAAAATTCACTTTTTGATTTAGTTGATGAATTTCATCGAATTACAACTCCCCACATCATTTTATGGAAAAAAAAATATTAAATATTAGTCACGACTTTTTCCCTTTCACGTACGATGTCGTTACGTAATTTTGCATTTCTGGTGACGATATGTATATTTTTTATTCTTTATTTGTTAACAAACTTAATAAAAGTTTTGTTTGGTTTATGAATACATAGATGAATTATACATATTTAAAAATAAAATAAACGGAAATTCCAGCAACATATAAAAAAATAAACAATTCTTTTTTTAAATAAGGAGATATCTGTGGGTGGGAAATTTTACGAAATTTCGGGCACAATCGGGGAATTTCATTGTCGAAATCGGGGAATTCTCAAAAATGAGTTGGCTACCTTGATATGTATGAACGCTTCCTCCAGACACACTTTTACACATGCAAGTTAACACCCAGCTTCACTAGGCCGCATAACGGCAAATATAAACAA
>NW_023461320.1:0-26947 GCF_013731165.1 Rhagoletis pomonella
AATTTGTTTGCATTAGCGACAAAATAAGTTTAATGCACTTTTGGCGCGTGTGGAACTTTGTTATGTAGATATGCATTTCTGATACACTACAATCCTTTTGACGTATGTAAATATTCGTTTCATCCCTTATTTTCTCAAAACTTTCCTGCAGGAATAAGTAAAAGAAAAATTGAACGGGATTTGAAAGTTCCATGAGTTCAGGAGGCAGTATGGTGTTTCCTAGAGAAGCGAGTTGGTTTTCATTTGGTAATAAGTTATTTTTCTTTCATGTTAAATTTATTTTCCATTCGTGGCGATTTTTACTCGAGGTACTTGGCAAACCTGCAGAGTTTTCATTTTCATCATCTATACTTTCAATTTCGCTTTGGACACTGGCGATATCCTCGTTATAGTCCGGATCTTCAACATTGTCATCACAAAAGTCCTCATCAGTGGAACTCCCGAAGTCTTCCAAAATGTTATATATTTGAGCGGAATTCAATCGTTTCTTCGACATTCTGGCTGCGTTTCTTTATACATTCCGGATAATCCCATTTCACAGCCGGAATAAACAGAATGCGTTTGAAATATACGTTAACATATCATCAGGAACGTTCTAAAGAATAAGTAAAAAAGTTTATTCCAAACGTTCAGAATGAATAAAGAAATACAGCCTCTATGTGAGAGAATTACGAAATTTTATTTCTGTGAAATGTACTAAATATTATCAGTACTAAGTACTTGTTGCATAACTGCAACTCTTATAAAAACTTATCAAATCGAAGGAAAATCAAATTTCACTCAAAAAAATATATACTTACTTTCAGAATAAACACACTTTCTTAAATTTTATTCACTTTTTGTAATTTTTCACACAAAATATACTTTATGCTCAGACGACTGCTGGTTACTGCGAAAATTCGCTGCCTCATTTGAATAGACAGTTACTTTGGCGTTGAAGCCTGCTGAAATTCAAAGGAAAAACTTTTGCAAATGCGCAACAAACAAAAGAAATAGTATTTGGAACTATGTGTTAGGAGATAATGTAAAAGAGGAATTAACGTGCAGTAATGCAACACGGCGCCGCGAATCGATTTCATGAATTTTATTTAAAAAAATGCGATTTTTTTAGAATTTGCGCTTTTTTTAAACAATCTGGACATCCTGATTGGGAGTAGGATTTTCAACATCGATTTTGTTCAGCCCGATATATCGCCATATCGATTTTACATGCAATGAATTAAATCGATTCATGATATCGATACTTTCTTAAATATCGAACATTCCTACTACTGAAGGAGTTTTGCAAACATTAAATGCCCGGGTTTTTTAAGAAATTGGAGTCTCGAGCCTGGGAAAGAAAATCGGAGACTCTATTTCTATGTGCTAACAATGCAAGAAATCGCAATGGGTGCATTGGATAGCGAAGCAGAGCTCGTCGAATACATAGTGGATGGGCTGCGAGACAAGTCGGCAAACAGCTTCATTTTTTCGAACGTATCCACCATCGAGCAATTGAAGCAACTTTTGCCTAAATACGAAAAACTGCTCCAGGCAGCTACGGTAAAAACGAATGCAGCAGTTCCACAGCGTGCAGAGATAAGGTGTTATAATTTTACGAAATACGGCCATTATGCATCCGAGTGCCCAAACAAAAAACGTCCAAAAGGAGCATGTTTAAGTGCCGTAAACGGATCACCAATCGTCGCCTGGGTAAAAGATTGTCGTAAGCGCAATTTTGACGATTTTTAGTTCTAGATGCAGTTATATATTTTTTTTAAATAAGGTCTTCCGATTGGTGTTATCAGTTTTTAGATATCTCCTTTAGTTTACGAGATATTGACTACAATTTTTTCGATAGTTCAGTAAAAATTTAGTTAGTGATGCAGTCATATTAAACTAATCAATATCTTAAAGTTAGCGTTCTCCATTTTTTGACATCTTTTTTAGTTTCCGAGATATTGAGTAAAAAGTGTCGTTAATTTAGTAGAAATTTTGATCACATTTTGTCGTATTTCATACAAAATGGCTGCCAAATTGTGGACAAATGACGCTTACGACAAAATTTCAAAAAAGAAAATCCTTTATAAACTAAAAACTAATTAACAATAAACATTAAAAAAGTATAAGAAATATGAATGCAATCCACAGTTTTTTGAATTCCTTTCGATTTTTGATACGGGCAGTCCGAATAGTTTTGTTCGAAGATCCTTGGCTGCATCTGCTAACCCCCAACTTAAATTGCACACCGAAGATAATTCGAAATTTAGAGGAGTGGGCAACCAACGTTTAAAATATTTTGGGAAAATTAATGCAGCAATTAAATAAGCTAATACCATCAAACCCTTATCCCTTTTTGTATTATCAGACGAAACATCACCATTTCCATTATTGCTAGGAAATGATTTTTTGAAACTATTCAATATTACTTTATACCATGGCGGAACAAACTAGCGGCTCTCTCTCGTTCTTACGCTCTTTTTTTGTCTCTCCTGCAGCTGTCAAAATGGATAAACAAAAATTCGCGAGAAATATTTTCAATAGTCAAATACATCGATCAGCTGTTTACTTGCTAGTTTTGCGTTTCTTTACTATTTCTTTATTTCGCTCTCTGTGAGCGTAATTCTCTCAATTTTCCCATTCTTCTTCTTCCTGCTGCTAGAAAAGAAAAGAAACAAAGCCAATACCAGGTGAAGTAATAAGAGCGAGAAAGAAGATTTGGCACTACCTTATTGGAAATGTTTGCCCCTTAGTCTTTTTTTAAAGGGGGAAGGCCAGAAATATTTAAAAGAATTACCCTTTTTGACTACAAAAGGGGTAATTATTTGATGTTTTTTATGTAATATACATACGTAATATTAAAAATTACTTTTGAAAATAAAATAGCCATTTAAATTAACTAAATTTAAGCATAATTTATTATTTTTTATTCAAATTAGATATGTAGAAGCTAAACAATTTTGTGGATTACGCTTGTATTTAGTACTGAAAGACAAACACTAACAATAACAAAGACCTTTAAGCCAATGTAATAAATAACACAGGGCAACACTGATTTTGGTGCGGCAAATTTTAAATCTGTTTTTGATAGACTTTTTTGAGCTGATTACGAATCCGTAATTATAAAGATTCCATCACGTACAGATTTTGAGAAAATCGTAGCCAAAGTGTCAAAAAATCTGGTTTTTTTTTTTCAATATTTGAGAAGCTCGGGCAAAGAGTAAAAATGTGGTAGAACCTTCCACTTAGGCTTAACTTAAAGCTAGAACCCTAGGCTACTGCCCCTGAAAATACCATCCCTGCACCTTTACTTGATGGCCATTTATAGTCATTTGTTGAACAATAAAAAAAAATGCTGGCAAATTGTGCTATTGAAAAAAAAACGCTGCCAAAATCAGTTTTTGCTGTTCAATAAACGACTATAAGTACGGTGACCATATTTATGGGAGCCGAATACGGGACAAAAAATAATTTTGCAAATTTTTTCTACAAAAACTTACAGATCTTAAAGCCTAAGATCCTAGACGTACTGGCCCTGAAACAACATCCTTCTAGTAACATCTCAAATTTGTAAGATATTTTTTTAAAAAATTCGTTAAGTTTTAAATTTAATAAAGTGTAATTTTGATATCGCTAAAACTTTTTTGGCAATTTTTTTGTTGACGGTCTTACGCAGTTTTTCATAAAAAGTAAGTACCTATGTTCGACCATTTTTTAAAGGAGAAGCAAATGAGCAGCACTTTCCAATTGCACTTTGTTATACTAAATTTTAACGAGCTACAAAACTACAAACCAAATTTTTTTTTTCTAAAGATTCTAATTAAATGGTTTGAAATTTTGGTGAAACATTGCAGAATTAATTTGTATGGGTTTTTCCACAAAGTCGGAAATCTGGATTTAATAAAAAAATAATAAACTAAAGAAAAATAGTCAAACCCTGCTAAAATTTCGGGCCTTATTTATATTTTGGTCACTGTATGTATTCGTCGATTCAAATCACAGGCATTCAGTTTAGAAATAATAGCTGTTTATGGAGAAAATTACGATGATATACCAACAGCACTTAAAGCTGGTACATAGGCATGCAAATTTTAATGAGCAGTTAAGGAGTCAAAATAACGAACATAGAATACGGGGCAAATACAGGGCATTAAAAGAAATACAGAACATTTGGCGTCCCTTATAAAATAAATAAATTACCAGGACAATGGGTCAAAAAAGAGGACTGTCCCGTATAATACAGGCTATAAGTGACCATAAATTCAATGTGCAGGAATGGTATTTTCAAGGATAGTAGTCGAGGGTTCTTGCTTTAATCTGAGCCTAAGTGGAAGGTTCTATCACCTTTTTTACTCTTTGCTAGAGCTTCTCAAATATTGCAAAAGCCCGATTTTTTGACACTTTGACCTCGATTTTCTCAAAACCTGTACGTGTTGGATCCTTTGTACTTACGGATTCGTAATCAGCACAAAAAAGTCCATCAAAAATAGCTTTAACATTTGTCGCACCAACATTTTTTTTCATTTTTGTTGGCCTGTGTATTTAATAATTAGAAACTTAAAGATTTTGACGCTAATAAGAGTAATGTGGTGTACTAAATCACCGGAATAGTTCACACAAAGAGAAGCAATCAAGAAAGTAGATACTGAAGACCCCCCAGATTGAGAAGTGTATATATCATTATAGATGAAAGGTGCAACTACGGTCTCAAAACACCATGTCAATGCCGCACAAACTGATATTTTTATGCAAAAAATATGTTAAAATGAGGAAATTGGTAAAAAAGGTTTTTCACTTCAAGGACTCACCGACAAATGCCCACAAAAACCTTAATAAAAGTAGCCAATGCAGTAACCAATTAAAAGTAACAGTTAATGCCGTACAACTCGATGTCTTGAGGCAAAAACACTTTTCAACATGGTGAAATCAGTAAAAAAGATTTTGCACAAAGAATACTTCCAAGGACTCGCCGACGGATGCATAGAAATTCTTTATTTTTTTGGGGTTTTGGGTAGGTTGGCCGGTTTATAGAAAACCAGTGCCAGGTTATTCCTCTGCTTTCTAAATATGTATATTTCTTAGTAGTCTTCAAACCACAGTATATACAGTAATAAACCTTTTCGCAGTTTTTCACCGTTTGGTCCCCGAGGAGTACTTTTGGGTTGTGTGCAGCGCTTTCGTTTTGCGTGCACGACAACACTCACTGTTGGGAATTTCGCCTCATGATTAGAAAAAGTTCATTTCGAGGATAAAATATATATAATTATGTGTTATTTATGAACAAAATGTAGGTTAAGTATAATATTCATCTTTAATGTATGCTGATATTCATGCTTAATGAAGAATAATATTAATAGTTAAGTACATAATTAACGCTTGTGTTTTATAAACTGGAAATCTCAAATCGTAATTATAGCATTGAATGGAGTTTTCTTAAATGTAAGTTTAAAATAAAAAAAAGTCCATTGTAAGATTATATTTTTATGAAAAACGTGAATTTTGTGAATTTATCAAACATATTTCTAAATTCCGAATATATTTAAGTCTTTATTTAAAACAAAAAAAAACAAGGTTTGTATAGCTATACAGACCCTAATGCCTGCCAGCGCATCCGCCCAGACAGTCCATTAAGCACACCCAGTGAGTAATCTACAAGTTACAAGCGTTTACAGCATTTAACAGTTCATTATCATGTACGGTGTAATATAGCAAATTATACACTGAACTATGATAATCTGTACTAGTATCTATAATAATAGACAATAATTTGCTCTGTTTTTACACTTTTGCAATTAGTTTCGGTCACTACTACACAGTCATGACTTGTGACACTCTGCCGTAGTAAGATTGTTGCTCCCTTTCATACCACAGTAATTTTGTATACAACTCTGAATCAACTAAATTCATGCTCCTTCTCATTATCAACCCTGATCAGATTTTACCCCCGAGGAGTACTCAAAAAGGTTTATTACTGTATATACTGTGCTTCACACTGTTGTGTCAAAGCTGCTGGAGCTGACAGCCTGCCAGCTGAGCTATTCAAGCACGGCGGCGAGGAATTGATAAGGTGCATGCATCAACTCTTGTGCAGAATATGGTCAGATGAACGCATGCCCGACGACTGGAATTTAAGTGCGCTCTGCCCAATCCACAAGAAAGGTGACCCCGCCATTCGCGCCAACTACCGCGGGATCAGCCTTCTAAGCATAGGTTACAAGGTCTTATCGAGCGTATTGTGTGAAAGACTGAAGCCCACCGTCAATGAACTGATTGGGCCTTATCAGTGTGGCTTTAGACCTGGCAAATTCACCATAGACCAGGTATTCACAATACGCCAAATCTTGGAAAAGAGCCGCGAGAAAAGAATCGACACTCACCACCTATTTGTCGACTTTAAAGCCGCTTTTGACAGCACTAGAAGGAGTTGCCTATACGCCGCTATATCTGTATTTGGCATCCCCTCAAAACTCATACGGCTGTGTAAAATGACGTTGAGCAATACCACCAGCTCCGTCAGAATTGGGAGAGACCTCTCCGAGCCGTTCGCCACAAAACGGGGTTTCAGACAGGGCGACTCCCTTTCATGTGACTTCTTTAATCTGATGTTGGAGAAGATAATAAGATCTGCAGAACTGAACCGCTCAGGAACAATTTACTACACGAGCGTGCAATTGCTGGCTTATGCCGATGACATCGACATCATCGGTAACAAAAACCGCGAAGTCTGTTCTGCCTTTTCCAAGTTGGATAGGGAAGCAAAACGAATGGGTCTGGTGGTAAACGAGGACAAGACGAAGTATCTCCTGTCATCAAACAAACAGTCAGCACATTCACGCCTTGGCACCCACGTCACTGTTGACAGTTACCATTTCGAGAAAGTGGAGAATTTCGTTTACTTGGGAACCAGCATTAAACCGATAATAATGTCAGCATTGAAATCCAACGCAGAATCACTCTTGCCAACAAGTGCTACTTTGGACTGAGTAGGCAATTCAGGAGTAAAGTCCTCTCTCGACGTACGAAAACCACGCTCTATAAGTCACTCATCATGCCCGTGCTGGTATATGGAGCAGAAGTATGGACAATGACATCATCCGATGAGGCGGCTCTTGGAGTGTTTGAGAGAAAGATTTTGCGGAAAATTTACGGGCCTTTACGCGTTGGCGACGGCGAGTACCGCAGACGATGGAACGATGAGCTGTATGAGCTTTACAACGACATGGACATAGTGCAGCGAATTAAAATACAGCGGCTCTGCTGGCTTGGCCATGTCGTTCGAATGGACACCGACGCTCCAGCTCTGTAAGTATTCAACTCGGAACCCGCTGGTGGTAGCAGAGGAAGAGGGAGGCCCCCACTGCGATGGAAAGATCAGGTGGAGAAGGACTTGGCTTCACTTGGCGTTTCCAATTGGCGTCAGTTGGTACAGAGGAGAAACGACTGGCGTGATTTGCTGAACTCGGCCAAAATCGCTTAGGCGGTTACAGCGCCAAAAAAGAAGAAGAAGAAGAATTAGTTTCGGGCACTATTACACAGTCATGACTTGGGCCACTCTGCCATAGTACGGTTGTTGCTCCCTTTCATACCACAGTAATTTTGTATACAACTCTGAATCAACATAATTCATGCTCCTTCTCATTATCAACCCTGATCAGATTTTACCCCCGAGGAGTACTCAAAAAGGTTTATTACTGTATATACTGTGCTTCAAACTGTTGTGTCAAAACGTTGCTCCACTGATGCACGATGGTAATGCCGCGCAGTGCCAGAACCACGTGCAAGAGATTCTGCTTATCTTTGTGCAGAGGTGGGCACTACCACAAACAAGCGTGAGCTAAAAGTGAGAATGTGTTGGTGTATCCAATTCATTTTGCGTGCTATCGCGTTCTCATCGTTACGCTCTCGCTTGTATACGTACACGCAATGCTTACGCTCTTTTAGCACCGGCTAAGTCTCTGCTTATGCCTGGCTTTGTGTCATGAACCATTGGCCAAAACCATGTGTAATAGCTTCTGCTTGTGTTATCTATCTTTATATTCATTCAATATCAATGTATACATTTATCTTTTTAATAAATTCTTAAATTCATGGCGGGGATTCAGAGTTCCACGTATGTCAGCCTAAAATAGTTTTAAAATATTTAAAATAGATTTGGCTCACAAACGCCTCTTTGATAGTCGGAAGTTTTTAAAAAATCCTTAGACGAATTTTTTAAATATGTATATTGTATGTCAAAATAGTATATTCGAAAGACTATACTTAAACTCTCTTAAACATTTTCTACCCCTGGCCAGTTTACTAATCTCTCATGCTCTGACGAATCGTCGAACCAGAACTCCGTTGTACTCATTTTTACCAAGTTTTTATAAACTCGCTTTCTTTACTTCATTTTAATTTGCACAAATTTACATAAATATGTATAAGCACACCATTTTGTTTGCTCGATTTGTAAGCAAAGCTTCTCAGCGGTTAAAAATATTCTATTGTGAACAACCTAAACTAGCTAAATTCACAATAGCGCTTTCTTCATCGAATGAGCGTCATATTACCAAATGAAAATTCGTTCGATTCGACCACAGTCGAAGATCGAATGCAACTCATAATAGGGGCCTATTTGTTTAAGTGAATATTATTTCGGTTAAATGTACTTTTCCCCATTTAGTGAGTTCATTTTCATAATTTCGTCTTCCTCGTGCTAGTAGTATAAAATTAGTGCTACCAACCCCAATAAGAATGATCCTGATCGTTTCCGTGAGAAATGATCGTGATACTGATCTCGATAACCTACGGAAACACAACTATTGGCATTGTCCATGGTGAAACGAATACAGAAGGTGGCGCTGATTGTGATACCGCTAACTCTCTCTTGAAAATTTTGACAGAAGTATGACGTCATAGGAGATTTGTGTATTGCCTGTGAAATATACGGCCATGTTCTGCAAAACTTTTTCGCATGAATTTAATATTCAATTCGGTATGGCATGTTCTGAGTTTCACGATTTCGATTTTAATTTTCCAACATGAAATCGAAACGATATGGCTTGTTCTGCTCGCTATTGGCTCCTGAAAATTTAAGCAGGCTTTGCTATGCCTGGAAATTATTACAAAAAATACCAATTTAGTCATGGAGAGCAATAATCTTTCAGTTGTATATATACACATATGATTGTTCTTTTCAAGGTGTGGTCCGACTGGAAAGGAATCATAAGGAAAAAACTAGCGATAACAAAAATGAAGATCGGGCAACCGGAGGTGGCCCTTTTAACAAATTCATTCTCTCAGTTACTGAGGAAACCATAGCACAACTCTGTGGCCTCTATACCGCGGTCGAAGGAATCCCAAGCAGCCAATCGTATGGCGCAGGTGAAGCTGTGGTAGATGACATCGTTGATGTGGAAGTTGCGGAATTAGATACTACCAATACGAATATCGAATCCCCTCTTCCGCGAAAGCGAGTTCGAGAAAATACCATGAACGAGTGCATCAAGATAAACATGGCCAGTGAAGTAGGTGCAGTGGAAAACATAGCACAAACAATGAAGGAGATCCTAGAAAACTCAACAAAGCATGTTCTTATGCTATCTGAATTCAATAGCGGCTTGCGTAGAGCATAAGGCTAACGAAAAAACCTCAGATTTGGTATCGAAGCAAAACGCTCTAATTGCGGAGCAGAACCATGACCGACGTAAACATTACTTGGTAATGCATAATGTAACCAACCGTACTTCTTTCGGAAGTACAGTACTTCTTTTTTAGCTCTTGTACTTCGTACTTCGAAGTACAGTCAAATGTACTTCTTTGCAATATTTTGTACTTCAGGTCCTCTAGTTATCCGATCTTCTGGAGGATCGTCACATGGCCTGGGCGATAAATTCGTTCAAACCATTAAAGTCGCCGGGGACCGATGGGATCATACCTGCGAACTTCGTGAGGACCGGGTAGATTCCAAAGGCTTGGAGGATAGTCAGTGTTGCGTTCATCCCAAAGACCGGAAAAGGCTCTACTGTTTCTCCTAAGGAGTTTAAGCCTATCAGTCTGCCTTCGTTTTTATAAAACCGCTAGAGAGATGGATAGACCTGTACATGACTATCTTATCTTTCAAGAGCTCAACATACTTATTGCAAGGTCGGTGCATGTCACTGCAGATGCAATAGTTAATTCTATTCATAATCTGGGGGTTGAAACCAATCTAATAAGGCTTATTTACAGCTTAATTTATGGCATAGCTGTCGCGGCAGAGTGGGGGAGCGCCTGCACTCAGCGCAGAGACATTAGGAGCACTCCGTAGGGTGGTCTTCTCTCTCCCCTGCTCTGCACTGCGGTTGTAAACAACCTTCTAGAGGGACTGGAAAAAGTGGGATGTCGGTTGATCGCCTATGTAGATTATGTGGATCTTTTGGTTAAGGGACGATTTCTATACACTCCTTTTTTCTGCCTCAAGATTACCTGAAGCATGTAACTAGCTGGACGATCAACGGTGGCCTCGCAGTAAATCCCAGCTCTGCGGCTCTGATATACTTAGGCTTGATCCCGGATAGGAAGCTGTCGTGGAAGCCTAACATCGTGGAAAGGGGAAAAAAGGCGTCGATTGTCTTGTACTGCTGTAGGGGAGCTATCGGTAAAAGGTAAGGTCTCTCGCCCAAAGTAATTCATTAGCTCTATGGAACCAGATTTCACAGAGCCTTTTCCTGACTCTTAGCGTCATGCTGAACACGCCGCCTGAGGATATTGCAGACAGAATTGTAGTAGCACGAACTGCTGTTAGGCTAAGGGAAACCGTCTGGTAACACTCTGGAATTCTGGGGGGCTTCGACTTCGCCCTGAACACATAGATTACAGCGCCTCCGAAATGCCTCCCAGAAGCTCTTTCTCTAACTATATTCCCCCAAGAGAGGACTGGGTAGCACGGGGTTACTAAGGCTTCCGGACTTCTGCAATGTATTTCAGGTGGAAATAGCTGCCTTCAAGGAAGCGGTAGACTCACTGCTTAAAAGCTCAGTTATGCAAGACTTAGACTCGACTTGACTTACGTAGAAACTTAGAAACGATTACTCTGCCTGTCATCCGTTACTTTCTCTCTTTGTTTTGATTCCCAGCATATGAATTTGTCATTTTGAAGTTAAAATCGAATCGACAGCCACCTTTGAGCACAATGAAGAGAAGTATATGTGCATACATATGCATTTATATATTAAAAACAATTTCATTTAACAAATTTTATTTCATGATGCGCTTACCTGGCCGATTAAGCTGTTCACCAATTTTAGCCCATATTTGCCTTTTTGCATCAGCTAATTTGTATCCTGGCGAAAATTTATCATACAGATCTTTATTTGGCTCAACAAGAGATATCAAGCGCTCATCATCCATAATTTTTTTTATAATTACTAAAATAAATTTGTATCAAAATGAATTTTTTTATTTTATTGTCTGTCTTTATTTGACTTTTTATTTTTCGATTGCCATATAAATTGTATTTATACAAAAAATCAATTTTGTATGGAATATTGTAGGAGTTTTATTCAAAATAGCGGTAAAAATTATATGGCGGCATTATTCTCTCACGGCTCTCTTTGCACTTAGAAACTTAACTTAGAAATCAAAAATCTATAGTTCTCCAAGTTTCTAAGTGAAGTTGTTTTTTGGGTAACTACATACACGCGCTGCTAATTTGCCAGATATACAGTACTTTTTGCAGCGCAAGTACGAGTGACCCATCGTTACCCCTTAAAGGCGCCGAATACCACGTTACCTCTCAAGAGCTAGTGATGGGAATTTTGACAGGCCATTGTGCGATTAATATTCACTAGGAGTTTCAACTGATCCCTTTTGTATCAGCTGTCAAGAGGAAGATGAAGTGGAATCATCTTCACACTTTTTTTCGGAGTCCAACCTTCGCAAGGCTAATATTAAAGCATTTTGGCTCACTCTTCAGAACTAACACTGAGCTCTCAGGGACCGAAATTAGCCGCATGGTAATCGGCTCGCGGCGTTAACCCAACCCACCCAACCTTGCCTGTACTTCTTTGAGCTATGAAATAGTTGGTCACATTAGTAATGCAGGAACATTTGTTTGAGAAAAATCGTATCCAACAAAAATTGGTGGAAATTCAACAAAAGAAAATACATAGAAACGAAAAGTAGAAATTTATGTTAAACTATGTACAGTGTTCAACAAAATAACAAAATAAATAAAGTTCGACATTTTGATCAGTTTTGACAACTTTTGTTATTTTTAATGTCCATTATTTTTTTATTAAAGTAGAGCTCAATATATAATTTTGTATGAAATAAGAAACTTTCAACAAAGTTTCATCAAAATTTTAAATTTTTGATCAGTACAGTTGAGCATACTCTATATGGAATAAAATGCCTAACACAGTCAACCAAAAAAAATTACCAAAAATCAACGCGAATTTTAAAACATTTTAAGTTTGTGCATTATTATACTAAAATATAATAGGCTGCAAAACTGAATACCAAAACTTTTTCTAGATATACTGACCAAAAATTTAAAATTTTGACGAAACTTTGTTGAAAGTTTCTTATTTTGGTAAAAAAATTTAAAATTATATACGGTCTTTGTTAATAAAAAAATAATAATGGACTTCAAAAATAACAAATGAAAAGTAGTTAAAACTGGTCAAAATGTCGAACTACTATTATTTTGTTGACCACTGTAGGTATATATTTCCAAAAAAGTACAAGAAAACGATCTCAGTGAAGTTCTTATGAGCATCAAATGCGTCTTTTTAATTTTTATTAATTCCCAATTTAATTGAATTGTAAGTTCTGTTTTGTTAATGTTAACAAATATTTTACAAATAAAATTCATTACAAAATTATAAAATGCGCATTAAGCTGTCTGCTATTACATCTCTCATCCTTTTAGCAATTTGTAGGCGACTGTTATCTTTAGAGAGATCGCTATTATCATCATCGGGAATTTCGCTGATAATATCATAAGAAAAGTCATCAGCAAAATCATTCAAATTATAAAACCGGCATATGTGACACGTAAAGTTAAAAGGGACCTACGCTCGGAAAAAAATATTTCGAGAAAAACGACTTTGAAGTTTACCAAGTGGATTTTGATGCTTCTGAACGTTTTAATGGATTGAAACTCGTTACTCGGGGGTTTGGGGTCGCGGGTTCAAATTGGCGGATCCAATATGGCGGATGACTTTTTTAAAAATTGATCGGAATCGCTTGAAACTCGTTATCCGGGGGTTTTTGGTGTCGCTGATTACGAATCCGATGTTCGTTTCTAAAAATTCAAAATGGCGGATCCAATATGGCGGAAAAAATTTAAAATTTGTTCGGATTCATGTGAAACTCAAAAATGTCGTTGACACCGAAAACGAGGTCAGTGATTACGAATCCGATGTTCGAAAACCCCCGAGTAACGAGTTTCAAGCGAATTTGATTAATTTCAGAATAGTTTGTCAGATTTGATTTTTTTGTACTTTTTTTTTTGTGAAAGTACATAACTTTGAAGTGAAATTTTGAAAGAACTAATGCAGCTAGAAAGCTGCGATTTATTGCATTGGAAAGAGTGGCCCGTTTACTATAAGAATCGATGAAAAAGTGAAAACCGATTTTTTCTGACGGTAGGTCCCTTTTAACTTTACGTGTCACATATATTATGCAAAGCACTGCAAACATTAATTACACAGGCCGACAAAATTTTTACCCAGAAACCAGGCTATACATTCCCGAAGGTTTTCGGTGCGCTGAATTCAAATCTGGCCACAGAATTGCTCTATCACATCAGGATTTTGAGATATTCTAACCTATAACTGCAAAAAAATATAAAAAAGGTGTTAAATTGCGTTGAGTTTGCTCAAATATCTTTTTGCTTCGCTGAGATATTACAATTTTAAATTTACGGATTTTCCAATTTTTCTGTATCTTGAAAATCATGTAAGTAACATAGCGGCCATGTGTACTATCCGCAGCACTTTTTCTCACGGAAAATCAAACTATGTAGAAAAATTTCACAAAATGTTACAACAAAAACAAACTTTTTATTAAGAATTTTTAGAAACCCCTTATAGCCCGAACACAATGAAAACGACGAGCTACGGACCACAGCTGTCAAATTCTTTTTCTACGTGTTCTTATGTAGATAATTATTTTGGCGACGACAGAGCTACGCGACGACTGTGGCTGTGGCCAGATTAGATCTATTTCTATTTTTCCAGCGACAGATAAGGTTCTTCATCTTCTTTTATGTCAAACTCATACAAATTCATCATGTCGCTGCCGCGTTCAAAGAAATCATGTCGCCATCGACAAAGCGTTTAGGTAATGAAGATAACAAATTGGAAGCTGTGGCCCGTAGCTCGTCGTTTTCAATGTGTTCAGAACTTTAGTACGCAGTTTTATAGCCCATTAAATTCTCTTAAGAAAGTGCAAGCTTAAAGTGGCTAGGAAATTTTAATATTTTTTTTTATTGAAGAAAATAATAACACCATCCCCAAAATAAATTATTAAAAATCAATGTGATTTCTTAGCCACTTGAAACTTGCACTTACTTAAGCTAGCTTAAAGCCCATTAATATAAAAC
Organism: Rhagoletis pomonella; assembly: GCF_013731165.1. Lineage (NCBI taxonomy): Eukaryota > Metazoa > Arthropoda > Insecta > Diptera > Tephritidae > Rhagoletis > Rhagoletis pomonella. The sequence continues at coordinate 14,549 of NW_023461320.1, forward strand.
TGCATACTTATAGTTTTAAGTACTCCTAATAAAAAGTTAAACAAAAGAAAAATAGCCAATACTGGTGAAAATTTCGTGTCCGTATTATTTATCACATGACTGTTTGTATTATCTTTGTAATTTTTTGCTGACATTATGCTGAAGCAGCCTTTCCTATTAAAATAAAGATGTTCGTTCTGGCGAGGCTTCATCAATTTAGGGCCGGTTACTCAATGTCTGGTTAACACTAATCTGCGGTTAAACATCGTTATCGACGTCTACGACTCCATGCATACAACAGGGAGTCGGTAACGTCGATAACTATGTTTAACCGGGGATTAGCGTTCACCAGACATTGAGTAACCGGCCCTTAATGTGAGTGCCGTCGATACAACCAATCACTCCAGGGATTCCAAAGATATCGCAAAAATTAGATTTGGAGTTACGCACATCTTCAGAACTAAATCTTAATCTTATCCATTTTCGACATATTACTCTTTCCAAAATAGTTAAGACCTCTGATAAAATTTTGCAGAAGGTGCTTCTTGCAAGGGCTCTGTCTGCATCTTTTCCAATAGAGCGCTGGAACCCTCCTACCGCTAAAAACCTCAGCGTAGCTGCCAACTTTATCTCGGTTGGAATAGATGCGGGATTGATAAAAACCTTGATTTCATCAAGGATGTATTCAAAGGCCTCTTTGTTTATCCGGTAGTAGGCAACGAAGCTGTAGATGCAAATTTTCAACTTACGCCACCAAAACATTCTTTACATTAACTTACGTCGTTGTCGGAATATCCAAAGGGTTGGAATGATCTCTCAGGATGCGCCGGTTAATTTTTTGCGTTTTATTCCATTCAATTTCACTTAAGAAATATGCAGAAACCGAAAACACGCTCATGTTTACAACATTTAATAATTTAAAGCGCTGTCACAGTTGTCAAACAGCTGTTTCCAGCTTAACTTCGAATTGATACAACTCGCATGAATTCTAGAACACTCCAAAAGAATTCACACGATTTTACATTTCGTTTTCGCAATGAAACGCGCGATTTTCAGAACAAGCATGATACATACACATATACATATGCAAAACATATACATACTCATGTTACTCTCCCGAACACAGTATATACCATAATACAAAAATAGAAGGTAGTTTCATTTATTGACATTCGTTGTTGTTGCCGACCACTTGACTTTTAATAAGTTTTTGACATTTCATTAAAACCATGCTACCAGATTCACTAGCAGAAAAATTTTTGTTTCTTGAAAAAGTAAAAAAAAAATTTTAAGTTAGTGAAGTTGGATGAAAACATTAAAAAGTCTTGCGCGTTTTCAAACTGAAGGAATTTGATACACCTGTGCAAACGTTCGAAAATAAAGTTTTTTGGTTAAAGGATAGAGTACGTAATACGATTTAATGCAGTTTGATGACAAATTGCTGACACAAAATATTTTTAAACCTCTAACTGATGTACCGTTATCCGTGGAAGAGGGTGGAGGTCAAGTTAAAATGATGCCATGCAACTTGTAACAGTACCAATTTTGGATTCTCGGAATTTTCTGTTAAGGTGTGGCGCTGCTCAAAAATATATATGCATAAATATAAGCAAGAAACCAGGTATTTGTGACAAGAATTATCCACATAAGATGAAAACTACTGCAGTTTCATTTTAGAAAGTTTTTGTTTTTAGAAAATGGCATAAGTAAGACAGTTTAGTTACGGTTCGGATATTTGTACCAGGGTTGTTGCGAATATTCGCATTCGCATTTGCAACTGCGGAGCTTCCGCATTAATTTTAACATTCGCATTCGCAATAATCAATGCGGAGCTTTTGCGAATACGAATGTTGTGCAAGTGCACCGATAAAACGTATATATGGCAAACAAAATGACAAATTGTAGCCAATATTTTTGCCTGTGGTCGTGGGAGTATTTGTGTAACAAAACTTTTCATATTTATCAACTTAGACAAAAATGTATTTAAACTTATTATTTCTTCAGCTATATAACTGAGCAATCAATGGGCAGTCATGCAAGTTCCAACTTCTACTTGACCTTTGACGTACGTAAAAGGGAACCTTGCCTTTTTAACAACATTTTTTGTTTTCTCTTCTTTCAATACCTGATTGGTTTCTTTCTTTAATATTATTTTTTTGGACCAATTTTAAAAAAACTACTAGACACAAAAAAGAAGCTGTGCACTGTAATTCTTAACCAAATTTTCGTGATTAGCTTTTGATGTTACATATATTCGTTTCAATAATTTCAAATGGGGCTCTTTGGGGAATTTATTTTTAGCAAAAAATTAAAGAACATTAATTTTGTTTACTTGTCGGGCAATATTTTTTCGGATGGATATATACTCTCCCTTCTTTGCTATTTAAAGTCAAAGAGTAAGTTCCTTCAATAGGGATTTCCAGCAGAAATGATCAACGTCTGGCTAAAAAGAGGAGCGATGCTCAAATCATTAAAAAACTATAGGTCTGACCTTTAATAAGATAAGAATTAGGTAAGTATCTGAGATTCAAATGTTTTTAAACAACGGGGTGCTTTTTAAAAAAATAACAGTGTTCTTATCCGATTCCGCTGACAGCCACGACTTTGAAAACAGAATTTTGTTCAAAATTTTCATTCCAGGAAAACAATAATTTATTTTCCATATCCACCTATTTAGCTCGCTATAGGCACGGATTGTTCAAACCAGTCGCAGAAGAAAATATTAAAAATGAACTACAAAAACTAAAATCGAAAAACGCTGATGAAGTTACAGATTCCCCAAATTCTGAAACAGCTAAAGGAATGACAATGGAGAACTATTTTTAAAAAGCTTTAGAAAAACCTGACACATCTGGTTTGGCTTTGTTAGCGCCGTTTAAACAACGATCTCGCCATTATGCTAGATTCTAATTGTTTCTTAAAAATACTTGACATCCGCATCCGCGGTTGTTAGCTTTTAGATATTCGCATACGCATTCGCATCCGCGGATGTCTAAAATTCCACATTCGCAACATCCCTAATTTGTACAATGATTTTGGGTTATCGTGTTCAAACCCGTGATCCGAATCAAAAAATTTTAACATATACGTCTAGCCAAAGGACTAAGCTTTAAGTCAAAACAAAGGTTTCGGTTTAAAAGATGCACTTTTTTTTTTGTAAATTTGGAGGTCAATTTTGCCCAAATATACTGTGGATGGCGTAACCAGAGTTGGACTGATGAGGTTATTTTCACTAGCGCGGCCGAAGGCTACAAAAATGGAAAAGAGTACCCACTGCTGATGGCCTAACACGAGTTTAATTTTTCTTTGCGAAAATGCTAATTTTACCCCATTTTGAAATGGGCCCCGAGTGTCTGTAGAAGGGGCAGGGAGGCGAAGGGTGAATTATCTTAAAGTTTATACTGTTCTCTTTCTAGTAAGTTTTTGGTGACACGCACCTTCCGTTTCCGCTCCCCACCAAAAAATCATTTTACAAATAACCGAACATTTCCAACGCACAACATTAAACCCTCTGATGTATTGTTTCATTGATATCAATGTGGCAAGGTAGCTCATAATTTTGTACAATAGGAGCGTTCCTTATCTCCCAGAAATAGTCAGAAAAAGTCCGAATTAGTCAGATTTAGTCCAAAAAGCGTTCCTTAACTCGGAAATGACAGCAAAAATGAGAGAGCAACAGTCAGTGAGAGTGACTCTCATCAGTCCGAAGTAGTCAGATTTATTTATTTATTTATTTATTTATTTATTTAGTCTACAGAAAAATGTTTTCTTACAGACAGTTGAGATAAAAAGATTTAGAATATTTAAGTATGTGTGATACATTACAGAGTGAAATAATTATAAATATTAACTTGTAAAGATAACAATGATATTCAATAGCAATTTGGGTAGCTGGCGAGGCCTTGTCTCCAGTCTACTTTTGTGTGCGGCGGGCGGAAAGACCTAGTTTCCGCTCCGCCCTGTTTACAGGCCGTTGAGCATGGTCGGAAAGGCCGAGCTTCCGATCCATGTTCCCGTAGTCGTTACTTTGTAAGTGAGGCAGGCGGAAAGTCCTAGTTTCCGCTCCACGCTATAGACGAACTGTTGGGCGAGGTCGGAAAGGCCGAGTTTCCGATCCCTGCTCCTATTGTCCTACGCGGTCGCGGAAATATACGAAGCCGTTACAATTGTACTAAGCAGTCATAGATATTGTGTAATTTTTCGTTCACGGTTGCAGATATTAGTTTATTTAGTTAACTTGTTGAGCAATGTTTTCTTTATTACAAAAAGCGATTCAGATATGTCGATGCAATCATAATGCTTGTTAAAATCTTGGCATAAGCACCGAAAAGCATCATGCATTTCAAAGTTTGATTTACAAATACTCAACACAATAGGTTTAAAATGTCTCGTGGGTCTTGTAGGAATACAAAAATTTATCTCACTCAGTAAAAAGGGACTACTGACCATCCCGTTCATTAATTTAATTAAAAAAAGAACACCAAGCATCTCTCTACGACTCTGAAGCGTCGGCAAATCTATAAGCTTCAGGCGATCCTTGTAGGGTGGGAGATTTTTAGACGAGTCCCAACATAAATTTTTGAGGGCAAATAACAGGAACTGTTTCTGCACTGATTCGAGCCTGTCACTATGAATTTGATAGCTAGGATTCCATACTATAGATGCATACTCCAAAATCGGTCTAACTAGAGAGGTAAAGAGAACTTTAGTGACATAAGGATCGTTGAACTCCTTGGCCCAGCGCTTAAGAAAAGCCAACAATCCTCTAGCCCTAATCACGCAGGAGTTTATGTGAGACTTGAATTCTAGTTTCGGATCCATAGTTACACCTAGGTCAATTTAGTCAGAAGAATTTTTTCTGGCAAAATCCTGAAAAGTGTCAAACTCAACTGAATTTAAATTAACGGAAATTAAAGAATACGCTAAAAGTGAGAATAATCTAAAAAGTAAAAGAAATGAATTGAAATTGGAACGAGGCAAAAAATAATTGATATAGCAAGTGTTTATTGTGCTTGTGCTTGTGTGAATGTGTTTTGTACATACATTTCTGTTTTTATTTGACGTTAGTTTTGTTGTTGCCATTCTTTGGACTAAAAATTTGGTTTTTTGCGTTCCTTTACTTTTTCTGTTATTCTCTTTTAGTGAGCGCATTTTGCATACGCTCTGGCATTTTGACACTTTTCAGATTTTAGTCCAAAAAGATAAGGAATGAACCTAATTTATGAAACTTCAACAACTTATTTTTTGTCAAAAATTTTGAAATGAAACTACCTTCTTTTTGTATCATGGTATATACAGTAATAAACCTTTTTGAGTACTCCTCGGGGTTAAAATCTGATCAGGGTTGATAATGAGAAGGAGCATGAATTTTTTTGATTCAGAGTTGTATACAAAATTACTTTGGTATGAAAGGGAGCAACAATCTTACTATGGCAGAATGTCACAAGTCATGACTGTGTAGTAGTGACCGAAATTAATTACAAAAGTGTAAAAACATTGCAAATTATTCTATATTATAATATTTATATTACACCGTAAATGATAACACTGGTCTACAAGGGTTTTGCGAATAAGACGGGACCTGGTGTTTCCGAACGGATTTTTCGTGCTGAACACGAATCTGGGGTCCAAAACTTCCCATCACGTCACGTTTTCGAGAAAAAAGGGGTTGAAACCCCTAAAAACAGCGTTTTTGGCCATTTTTGAAAAATTGTAGAGCTGAACCCTGACGTGCTACAAACTTTGTATATGTCAGAAATTAAAGGCTAAATCGTGCCCTTTCGAATGAGCCCTATGCCGAATTAATCGCATGCACCCTTAGATCAGGGGGTGTGTCTAGGAGTCCAATTTTTATATCCACCATATTCGACCCGTCATCTTAAATTTTTAAAATCTAACTGCAGATTCGTAATCAGCGACTTTTAATATAGTTAAAACCTTGGCATTATTAATTTTCTATGATCGTTTAAGATTAAATTCTTTCTGTGATCAATTTTTCCTGCACCCCTAAACACAAATACACCCCCTGCTTTAAGGGTGCACGCGATCAATTCGGCATAGGGCTCATTCGAAAGGGCACGGTTTAGCCTTTAATTTCTGATATATGCAAAATTTGTACCACGTCAGGGTTCAGCTCTATAATTTTTCGAAAATGGCCAAAAACGCTGTTTTTAGGGGTTTCAACCCCTTTTTTCTCGAAAACGTGACGTGATGGGACATTTTTGACCCCGGATTCGTGTTCAGCACGAAAAATCCGTTCAGAAACACCAGGTCCCGTCTTATTCGCAGAAAAAAAAGTTGAAATTTGTAGACCAGTGTAATGAACTGTTAAAAGCTGAAAACGCTAGTACTTAAACCAAATTTACGTAAAAAGGCACATTCTTTGACGTATCTCCGACTGGGCGGATGCGCTGGAAGAAATTGGAGTCTCTATAACAATACAAAACTTGTTTTTTTTAGAATAAAGACTTAAATATATTCGGAATTATAAAATTTTGCTTGATAAATTCACAAAATAACACAAAATTTACGTTTTTCATAAAAATATAATCTTACAATGGATATTTTTTTTATCTAAACTTACATTTAAGATAACTCCAATCAGTGCTATAATTACGATTTAAGTTTTCCAGTTTTTAGAAACACAAGCATTAATTATATACTTAAGTATTGATATTATTCTTAATTAAGCATTGATATTATACTTAACCTACATTTTGTTCATAAATAACACATAATAAATTATTTTATTTACTGTGCTCCCGAATTTCACATCAATCAGCGCAATCTTGTATTCTATCGGTCTTGGGCATGATGCAATAATACAAGGTGGTATCAGTTGTGACAGCTCGATTTGACACTGCCTTAGCTCAGTAGAATAAGAAAAAACGGGAAGAAATTAATCCCCAATTGGGGGAAAAATATAAAATTTCATATTTTCTTCTAAACAAAATTTGCTTTTTTTATAGTATATTCGTAATGAAATAAATAAAATAAGATAATATACCTTTTTGAGAAAACAAAATGTGTATACTGAGAAAAAAAAATCAACTATATTATTAAGCAAAGAATTGTTAAAGAAGTAACACTGTTTCACCTAAGTCAGTCCACGGTGCAGCGAACAAAGGTGGCGCCGTCAGTGGTACCGCTACTTTGGTTTTGCCGATTTTGACAGTTGTGGTAACTTGTAAATAAACCTTTGTTTACAAATCAGCGAAAGAGAAATTTGAATTATAAGTGAAAAATCAGTTTAAATTGTGTTAATTTGCAATTTTGAGTGATTTTTGAGTTGAAGACTGCGTAAAAACTAATACAATTAAGTGCTGTGTGTTAAATTGCGACAGGCGTCAAGATGCAAGAAGCGTAGATGCAAGTGTAGCGCTGTGACGAATCGGTGCATTTTGTGTACATAGGGCACGGCAAAGCCGTTCTCGAAATGTTTCCCTATTATTATATTAACAGCATTTCCTCACAATGATTTTGTTTCTGCTCCACGCAGAAACCGATCCGATCCGATCCGATTGCGTGATCTTGTTAGTTGGTTCATGTTGCCAACCGATAACACCTTGTATTATTGCATCATGGGTCTTGGGCATTGCTTACACCCGATTTACATGATTCCAGTACTTGAAAGCAATTCTTTCTCATTCTCTTTTGTGTTTTCTATTTGCTTTTACACGTTTCAATTCTGTTGAATTCAAGTTTTTGGTTCTTTAAAATGGAAGCAACGAAAATGCCAAAAGCAAAGCAAGAAATTTGAAACTCGTCCCTTTTCTTCTCACCCCCTCTCTTCCACATACGCGCAGAATTGAATTCAATACTTTAACTGTGTAAAAGCAGTCTTACTGTCGTGCAGAAATAAGTAACCCGGTGTTTACATGAGACAATTTTTCAAGACAATAGCAATACCCAGTAAGAACCCTATCTGTTAACTAATGCGTTATATACGCCTAGTACTACAAAAAGTTTGTGTGAGAAATTCAAAAACGTTCCATTATTTTACATAGAGCTCCTGAGAAATATAACTCGTAATCGTTTCACGTGTGAGCAGTTTTCTCTTTCTTTTACATGGAATTCGCTATTATATTATAGTTGTCTCTTTTCAATCAAATATTATTATGCGATTAATAACGTGTTATATAACGCAAAGAATGGCATACGGATATCGCTAATATGCAAATGTGTTGGTTTTTATTGACAATTTTGTAATTGTATTGGAGAATACGTTAGGTCGTTCTTGCTGGGTACATTCACACTTTTTCACTTATACACACACACACAGAGACAATTCCCAGCCAGCAAAAATCCGAAAACCCATCCGGAAAAGGACAAAAAAGTGGATGAAGTGCGGATACTTTGACGATCCGTTTTCCCACTAAAGTGTGCGGCAGAAACGTATGTACAGACAACAGTATGTGAAACGGATACGTTTTCGGCTGTTTTTTCTGAAATTTGTCTGATTGAATTTTTCGTTCAATACGCTTTCCTTCTACACTTCACAGATACTTTTTCATGGTTCAAAAGAAATAAAATAAAATTAGGAAGCGCCTGACGGAATTCGAACCCGGCAAAAAATCGCAGAATTATGAAAAAGTGGTTTTTGTTTGGATATTTTAGTAAATAATGTGAAATTCATGCCAAACGACACTAACGGTGGTTGCTGAAAAATGTATTGTCTTTTCAATTGTCTGGACGCCTACTTTATAAAACAATTTGACAACTAATACATATTCTCAATTGTCCTGTCTGAAATTGTCTCATGTTAACGCAGCGTAAACGACGAAAATCGTAGAAAACTGTCCATTGCTGCCAAGTTTTTCCGTTTTAATAGGCTAGTCGAGTCGAAATTTTAGGCAATTCCGTGCAGTTTTCGATACGACTCGACTCAAAACGACTTGCACTCGACACGACACTCGGGATGAGGCTCAATACCAAATGAGAATTCGTTCGATCAGCACTTTCGCCCACAGTCAACTCATAATAGGGGCCTTAATTCGCTGCAAATCGTCTGCGGTATTCGCCATCGTCAACGCGCAAAGTTCCGTAAATCTTTCACAGAATCTTTCTCTCGAAAACTCCAAGAGCCGCTTCATCAGATGTTTTCATTGTCCATGCCTCCGCGCCATACCAGCACAGGCATGATGATTGACTTATAGAGTGCGAGCTTTGTACGACGAGAGAGGACTTTACTTCTCAATTGCCTACTCACCCCAAGGTAGCACTGCTTGCAAGATGTATTTAACAAGGTGGTATTGGAGCGACAGCGGATTTTTGTTAAATACGTCTTGACTTGTTGGAAAGAGTGAAGACGCGTATGCTCTAAATTGTGAAAAATGTATGATTTTGCATTTGTTTTCTTACTTTTTAGCGGCTAGACACTAATTTTAAACCATTTTTATAAATTTTCTGCAGTTCTAAAGTCGTGAATACAAACAAGCTCGAAAGACTGGTTTTACTTACGAATGAAGACCCCAATAATTTGTTGCCACGATCTCTGAGAACAAAATCATAGAGCTGTTTATAGTTTTAATATATTTCAAATAGATTTGGATCACAAAATTTCTTAAATATATTGTATGTCAAAATATATTCGAAAGACTACATTTAAACTCTCTTAAACATTTTGTGCTCCTGTCCAGTTTTCTAAGCTCTCATACTCTGACGTATCGTTCAACCAGAACTCCGTTGTACAAATTTTTACCACGTTTTTATAAACTCGCTTTCTTTTTTATTTCCATTTAATTTCCACAAATTTACATATGTACATCAGTATGTATAAGCACACTATTTAGTTTGCTCGATTTGTAAACAAAGCTTCTCAGCGGCGAAAAATATACGATTGTGAACAACCTAAACGAGCGAAATTCACAATAGCGCTATTCTTCATCGAATGAGCGCCATAATACCAAAGAAAATTCGTTCGATCAGCACTTTCAACCACAGTCGAAGATCGAATGCAACTCATAATAGGGGCCTTTGCTTCTCTATCTAATCCCGAGAAGGCAGAACAGACGTAGCCCTTGGTTTTACCGATAATATCGATGTTGTCGGCATACGTCAGCAATTGTACGCTCTTGTAAATGTATTGTGCGTGAGCGGTTCAGTTCTGCAGCTCTTATTATCTTCAACAACATCAGATTAAACAAATCACGAAACGGTATCAAACGGTTCGGAGAGGTCCTTCCGAATTCTGACAGAGCTAATGGTATTGCTCAACGTCATTTTACACAGCCGTATTAGTTTTGTGAAGACCCAAGTCCATCACTAAGGGCCTCCACAATTTGAATTTCATTTTTATATACATATATATACTTATTGTTGAATTTTGATTATTATTATAAGTGAATATACATATTAAATGAATTAATAATTATATACATACGTGAGATCGAAACACATATGTACATATTTATATTACAATTTGAAGTACATACCGACGTACTTAGGTATGAACAAGTAAAAGGAAGTAAAGAAAATATTAGCAACAATGTTGTTAGGATAACTGTCTGCCTGCGTGCAGGACAGTATAAATAGAGCAGCAAATGTAATGGGAGATCACTGCTTGTAGAGTAGTCGTATACTCCAGTCGATCGTGCAAACGCAGATTGGAACGGCTAAGCAACGATTGTCAAGACTAAGTTGCTTAGTAGGTAGTTAAGGTATATGGTGTGACGTGAAAACGCTGCCAAAGCAATACGTTATATTGGTGTGACGTGAAAACGCTGCCAAGTAGTACTTATATGGTGTGACGTGGAAACGCCGCCAAGGAAATACGTTATATTGGTGTGACGTGCAAACGCTGCCAACTAAATAGCGAAATAAAGAAGCGTCACTATAAGAATCATTCGCGTATTTATTTTAACGTTTGGATAAGGGAACCCAACATCCGACTGAGCCACAGCCCAGCTATAGACCGGATAAACCGGGTTCGTTACAGTTTCAAGCGGATACCAAATTCGGACACTGCGGAATAAAGACAACTTCTTATCGTTCTTCCGAAAGCGGCTTTGAAATAGACAAATAGATGGTGCGTCTCGATCCTATTCTCGCGGGTCCTTTCCAAGATTTAGCGTATTGTGAATACCTGATCACTGGTGGATTTGCCAGGTCTAAAGCCCCACTGATAAGGTCCAATCGGTTCGTTGGTTGTGGGCTTAAGTCTTTCACACAATACACTCGATAATACCTTGTAACCTATGCTTAAAAGGCTGATCCCGCGGTAGTTGGCGCGTATGGCGGGGTCGCCTATCTTGTGGATTGGGCAGTGCACATTTAAATTCCAGTCGTCAGGCATGCGCTAAAGGATAGAAATATTACAAAAATATAACAAATCGTCACCTGAAATGCAAAAAGAAGTAACAAAATTCGTCGCTGAAATTCAAAAAATCGTAACTAATAAAAATTTCAAAATTCAGTTTTTGTTTATATGAAGGATTTCATCGAATTGCAACTCCCACATAATTTAATGAAAGGAATACAAATTTTTAGTCACGACTTTTTAAATTTCAGTTACGAAAATATATATATATATATATAACAAGTATATATAAACAAGTATTTTTAAGCAAAAAACAAAACCGACTTCATTTCTCATATACAAATTTAAGAATATCGTTAATTGCATGCTACAAAAAAGGTAGTTTCATTTCAAAATTTTTGACAAAAAATTAGTTTTTGAAGTTTCATAAATTGTAAAAAATCATTAGCTACCTTGCCGCATTGATAGGAATCAAACAATAATCAGGGGATTTAATGTTGTGAGAGGGAAATGTTCGGTTATTTGCATGATTCAATAATGAAAGGTTTTGTAAGTAGCTTTTTTCTAAAATTTGACACTCTCACTCACAGGGATAGTTTTTGGAAGCAGGAAGAAAAGAGGAAGAATTCAATGGTAGCTAAAAAGGTGTGGATAATAGTGCATGGTGGTATTTTAAAACAAAAACGAATTTGTATTTGTCAATGTTATTGTGGCTTATTAACATTTTATTTTTAATATTTTTATTGAGCTTTGTACCACGATTGTTTATTAGGAAAAATTGAAAAAGCAACAAAGTATAAGCGGTAGAAGTTATAGCAGCTAGTTCGGAGATCACCACATCTCCCCATCAGTCTTCTTTTTTCTAGACTTCAGCAGCGATCGAACCTGCGTAATCGATGTGCAAAGTCTGAAGTGTTAACCACTGAGCTATGTACACCCCGTAAACTCTTGTTGTTAATTCATTTTCCTTATTCAACCAACTACTATCAAGTGCAGCTGATTTGCCGCTTTTAAACTTGACAGCGGGGTTGTTGTTGTCAATTCAATACATCCATTTGCTTATCCTGCTGAAGTCTAGAAAAAAGAAGTCTGATGAGGGGATGTGGTGATCTCCGAAATAGCTGCTATAACTTCTACCGCTTAGACTTTGTTGCTTTTTCAAT